>NC_134866.1:48526610-48666610 GCF_049852395.1 Peromyscus maniculatus bairdii | reverse complement strand
GTAATGGTGTGGCCTGTGCTTGAGCTAGTAAGACAGAAGTGTCAGTAGATGTCTGGAATTAAGAAAATTACAAAAAGAAGGGGGAGACATGAAGACTAATGAGAGAAGTGTATGCACATACTGCTAGCTACATTGAGGAATTATCATTTCTATTAAATATGATACAGTTATTTTGTTATTTAAAAAAAATTGTTAAAGGTACACAGAGACTCTACAACAGTAAACAAAAGAAATCCCAAACCCCTCTGGAGACATGGATTGAAGGCAGAGAGATCATGATTCTTGAATCTTTGATAAAGATGGAATTTTTAAATCTTACAAATTGGAAGATGGTGGAAAAGGCAATGTGTCATAGGTTATGAGTAATGGAATATTTAAAAATATCAAAATTTTATACGTATGGAGAGGAGACTGAGAGTACTCTTCAGCCTTGCTTGATTTAGAATGCCTGTGTGACTGAGTTCTTCCTCCCAATGGAAAGTCAATGGAACTCATGTATACACCTTTCCAAGCCATTCTCCTCCCAGAGATTCTTTTTTCCATTTTCTTTCCTGGTCTGTCAGAAGGACAGGCTCTTAGAAAAGGGAAGATTCTTGAACGAGAGGAGTCAAACCTCTCCCATCAGACTGCAGTGTACCATGGGATGACTATGAAGCAAATTTTTATTGGGTTGAATCACTAACCATCTAGAGAGTGTTTATTACAGCGGCTGATCTACCATGAGTAATATGCAAATTACTATGAACATTCTAGATTTTTAAGATGAGATTTTTGGATCATTGAAGTAGTGATTTGATTAAGAACAAAGTATTTCTCACAGATCAAGAATTCTAGGAAGAAAACTCTGAAATGAAGATTATAATGCAGGAAAGTTATGGGGCAGTGGCTTTTGGATCAATATCTATAAAATAGTGAAAGTACAGGCCTGGGCTGAAGTCAAACTGTGACTCAGTGATGACAAAGGCCTCTGCCAATTCAAAAGGGAGCTATAGAGCTAGGACATTCTTTCAGATGTGTGTCAAGCTGAGATGTGAGGTCATTGTTCTGCACACGGGCCAGGTTTTGGATATAGGCACTGGTGGGAAAAGGAGTGAAATAATCCAACCCTGAGACCTCAGTAACAAAACTGCTATGGCTAGAGAAATCAGTGCTTCAGTCTTAAAGGTATGGGATGGGTACAGTGCAAATGTACATCCATTTCAGGAATATTACAGAAGCTGTTCTGTGAGTGCCAAGACAGCTTTAATTTAAAATTTTTATGTACTTATTTATTTTGTGTCTCTGTGTTGGGGGGGGGGTGTACATATGTGCCACAGCATGTGTGTGGAGGTCAGAAGACAATTTGTGGGAGTTGGTTCTCTCCTTTCACCAGGTGGGTCCCAGGGATCAAACTCAGGTCTCTGGGCTTGTCAGTGCATGCCCTTACCCACTGAGCTATATGGTTGGCCCACAATATACTTTTAGAAATAGAGCAGAGAGCTATTTATGTTCCTAAGAGACTACTGAGGCCTCAGAGTTTGAAAAGAATGTTAATGTCAAGACACCAGAAGACAGTAGATGAAGGGAGCAAGAGAATTTTGTTTGAGGTGAGGAAGAACACTTCCATAAGGAAAGAGCAGTTATGACAACCACATAAATAAAGCAGCTCTCAGGGTCCACCATCAAATGGTTACCCATTTGATGTTAATAATCAAATTCCACTCATAATCAGTTGGAGGCCAATAAAAAGCCACATAATCAAAATGGACACGCTGGGGTTTTCAAAAATGGATTCATATTAATACATGTTAAAGGAAGACAATATTTTTCTTAATGGATCTTTATTATTTTCTATAGAGCAACATCTTTTTTTTTTTTTTCTGGAGCTGAGGACGGAACCCAGGGCCTTTTGCTTGCTAGGCAAGCGCTCTACCACTGAGCTAAATCCCCAACTGCAAGAGCAACATCTTGAAGAAATAAAAAAGTGGTCCAAAGATAAATTTCATTTGAAATTTAAGTTTAATGTTTTAAAATTACATTCTGAATTCTGTTTCACTGAGCCCAAGTTAATCTAAACAGTAGATTAACTAGGGACAACATTGCTCCTTGTTGGGGGAGAATAAAACGTCATTTATGAATTATCTGCCTTTTATCCTTGAATTTGCTAACGTATCAACAGAGTATTAAAAGCCAGGCATGGTAGTGCATGTTTATAATTTCACAACTCAGGAAGCTGAGGCAAGAGGGTCATGAGTTGGAGGCCAGGCTCGGCTTCAAAGCTCAAAGCAATCAAACCAAACTAAAATATTAAAAATAATACCATTAACATCTCATCTTTATTCCCACCATCTCTTACTAGCAATTACTAATTAATTAATAATGATAATTATTATAGCTAGACCAATGTTTTAAAATAAAGTTCATAATATTATGTTTATAAATAATGTTGGAATTATTTTGTTTTAATGCAAATGATTGGCTTGAATTATACTCTGTTGTAATATTGTAATTGACTTTCTAATTCTGATAGTGACATTTACATAACCTTTACTAATAAATAGTGGAAGGACTTCCCCTAGACTGAAAGGCCGAGAATTAAAAACTACAAAAGTAAAATCCCCAGGCCAACTCCATGGGTGCTCAGTTGATCTGGTTCCTGTTTATTGACTGCTGACTTCAAAGGACACCTCGTGAAACCTCACCCATCCTGACCTCTTTCAGAAGCTGGTAACATGAAGCAAAACAGTTTCCAGAAACTCAGCTGCAATGAATTGTGCTTGAGAACAGACAGATCCTGTTAGAAGTAACTGTACCTTATAATGTCACCCAGCAAATTGTCCTGGAGCACCACACTTGAGACTTTTAAGTTTGCCTTTTCTGAATTTCTAATTCTAACTCTTTTCAATGGAAGTTTTCATCAGGACGTAAGTCACAGCCTCATTGTGAAATAAGGCATCTTAGCACTTAGAGAGGTATGTGCGTGTATGTACACAAATATATACTAGATAGATAGATAGAGAGATAGAGAGATTACAAATACCCTGTGAACATAAATGAGTTTTATGTTTTGTTTTGGATACTATAAAAGCTGTAACACTTGGTGAATCTACTGCCAGATTCACCTGTTTTTGAAATAGAGGGTCCTGACAAGTGAATATCTGCAAAATTCTCCTCAGAAAATTACTCACTTCTTCATTAATTCCATATTCACTGAATTCACATGCCAGTCATTATCAAAAATGTTTGGGTGCATGAGTGCACGAAATGAACACCCGTTGTGGACCTTACATGCTACAGGAGGAGAAAGTAGGTAAAACCACAGTCAATTGTAATTGTATTACAAGGTATTGTGGGAAAAAATGAAGAGACAGAGCAGGATGAAGAAGGTCAAGAATGGTGATGTGACAGATGGTCTACCTCAAGACTCCCCCAGGAAAGGGAATTTAGGACAAATACTGGGAAGACATGGTGAAGTCTATCTCTCTGACTATCTGGGCAAAGATTGCTGCTGCCTGAAGGAACAGCCACACAAAACCTTATCTGGCAGCTCACCCGAGAAACAGGAACAGGTAGAGGGGGAAACTGAGCTGTCTTCAGGCTTAATAATAACCGTAGCCAATCCCACAGGAAACTGGAGCTAAAATGACCCCTTGGAGTTGTCTTGAGTTAACATAAATGGCCAGACCTTAGTGTTCCCACATTGATACGCCATGATAGGCCACCCTCAAGTAGGAAAGACTTTGAACAATCTTGCTAAAGGGCAGGCAGCTACAGGACACCTGCTGACATCTCTTCCCAAAGCTTCCATTTGAAGGAGAGTTGGGAAGGACATGTTAGTGTCCATCCTTGTGGCCTCCCTATTGCCTAAGATAACTACTGCAGCTTCAGCATTCATATTTCAACTGGCTAGGTGAAAAGAAAGAATAGGGGTTTTCTGGTAGTCGTTTGAAGCACCAGTATCTATTGCTAGCCTTATGTGACTTCAAGCAAAGCTAAGTTATATACCAGGCATGATTATGAAACCCTGCAATTCTAGCATTCAGGAGGCTGAGGCAGGAGATCGTGAGGCAAGCATGACCAACATAGTTCAAAACCAGCCTAGAGTGAGACCCTTTTTTAAAAGAGAGAGAGAGAGAGAGAACCAGGATAGACAGCTGTCTCTGTTACTATGACAGTGTGCATTTGAACAGGGAAGAGAGTAGACTGACAATGTGGGAGAATAAGCAAACTATAGTCTTCTCAGCGCATTCAGGATTTGGGGCCTTGGGACAAGAGGGCATTTAAAGACAATCAAGAAATGCTATTTTCTTGAAAGGTGCATAGTAGGGGTGACTGGAAAGGTGGCAGTAACTGTAGAGCTGTAGGCTGAGCACGTGAAATTAGATATGTGTGTAATTACACAGCCCATCCAGAGTCTGGTGGTGCTTGGGATCAGTCAGGTGGCTTTGATGTGGCACAACTCACTGCTTTCCTCTTGAATCTCTACCATGCCTCGGCCCTTGGGCAGGACTCTTCTATTTTTTTAGTCTCCCTTACTGGCTCTTTTTCCTATTTTTGACTCTTTGATGATGGCATCCTTCTGGGTTTTGTCTTTGGTCATCTTACAACGCTTTGTTTACCTTTATTAGCTCATATAAGTCTTTGAAAAAAATGTCTATTTGAACATCGTCAATTGATGGAGCAGAATGAACTTGCCGGGAGTATAAACATTGAAGATACTATTTTCTCACCATCTCTGTACTCAGTTGTGCGTTATCAGCTCTACTTTACTAGACGGGTTCTTTCTGGGTCAGATGTAGATGGTACAAGGACCTTGTGCACACAGGTAAGAGCTGGAGAAGTCAGGAAAGTTAAGCACACAGGCTTCCTTCAAAGGAAGGAGATAGTTACCTGTCTTCCTCCTGGTTTACAGCCAGGTGATCCTTTGCTATCTGTTGAGCCAGACTCTGACTATATCCCCCAGAATTTATGTTTTACTTATCCCAGATCCTTTTCACCTAAATTTTGAGCATTGCTTATAGGCCATAAAACTCATCCTTAGGAGAAATGCCACTTGTATCTTATGACAGCTTCAGTGAATTTTATGTTATCTTTGGGCCAGACCAATACCACCAGCCACAGGCATTATGTTTACCCCAGTCATACTCCTCAGGCCCTAAACCTTGAGCACTATCTCTGAGTCAACAGTACCTATTTTTGTAAGAGAAGCCAGATATAAACAATTTGTAAATTTGTAAAAGTTTCAATGTAAACATGTCTTAAGCTCTGCTGTACTCATGGGACCAAGTTAATTGCTATCAGAAAACTTTTTCCCCCAAATTGTGCTGTACTTAATTATGACTAAAAGAAACCAGTTGGTGTCAGACTCTGAAACTTTGGCCCAGCTCCAATTACCTAAGTTGGACTGAACTGAGTTTCATTCTTCCCTCAGCTGGATCATTTCCCTGCCAGCTGTAAACTCTGCAGGGACATGCCCACAACACACACACACACACACACACACACACACACACACACACACACCACAATCAGATCCCACAGTTTGATCAACTCGTTACTTTTCTATCATCCAAGTGGTTGAGTTAGACCTCGGGTACCTTCAAAGTCAGCCCTTCTGCTCTTCCTCTCCCTCTCTGGCTCACTGGGTTGAAAGTCAGTATTAGAATGGAAGGCAGGGATTGCCTTTTGTATTTTGTCTCCTTCTGGCTCTGTCTATTGCTACTCTTGGCAGCTGGTTGATCAAGTGATGACCTCTCCCTTATAGACAGTGATGGAGGCTTCTTCTGAGTCCTCAGAGCCACCTTACCCCTCTCTGTGTGAGGACTTGTTTTCCTTTCGCTCTCAACACTTTCTCTGGACAGATGTTGTCTCTTTTGAAATGGTGGCCACCTGGACAGCTTTACAGTTTCTGCCTTGCCCTCTCGCCCCCCCTTCAATATTCTGGGTTTTCATGCATTCCCAGCGTTTACATTCTCTTGGTTAGCAGATCTCAAAGGCAGAGGAAAGAATGGGGTGAGTTACACAGGCTTCAATTTATTCCCCCATATCCACCTATCAGATGTCTCTCCGTGGTCAGAAATTCTCTGTGATAGTTTACTAAAATAATTGGGAGAGGGTTGGTGAGGAGGCTCAGCAGGCAAAAGTCCTTCTGTCAAGCTCCACAAACTCAATTTGATCCTTGGAACCCATATGGTAGGAAAAGAGAACTGACTCTCAAGAATTGTTTTCTGACCTCTATATGTGTCATGCCCCACACAATAAATACAAGGTAATTTAAAAATAAGAGAATCTGGGTATAGTGCCACATGCCCTGTAACCTCAGCACTTAGGAGGCAAAGGCAGGAGGATCAGGAGTTCACGAACCTCTTGGCTACATAGCATTTACCTCTCTGTACGATTTGTTCTGGCTTCATCAACACTGCCACTACCTCTCATTTCCATTATTATGCTAAGATTCTAATGAGACTGTGTCCAGGTTTCTTTCCCTTCTGACTATCTTTATGCATTGCATGTAGAGTGATGTTTCAAAGATTCAGGTCTTATCAAAGGGCCCTCACGTTTATCAGCCTCCACTGGCTTCCATCATACTACAGTGTTCAACAAAGTGCAGTTCTGAAATCACCTTTGACCAAAGTCATTTGGATGGTATATTAAAATTACAAATTTGTATGCCCTGTCACAGATTTAATGACTTTGAATAGGTTGGGACTTTGGAGTCTACATTTTTAACTTGAATTTTTAAAAGAGAACTTGACAGTTTGTGTGTGTGTGTGTGTGTGTGTGTGTGTGTGAGAGAGAGAGAGAGAGAGAGAGAGAGAGAGAGAGAGAGAGAGAGAGAGAGAGAGAGAGAGAGAATGCTTGCTTATAAGCTTCTTTGGGGGAGGGGTGTATAACACCTTTCAGTATTTGTCTTCTAACATTATTTTAAGTTTTCATCCTACACTTATCTCTGCAGTTTGTGTTCTAAGAAAAACAAATTTTCTAATGGATCATACATACTCCTTTGACTTTGAATGTTCCTTAGCTGACTTTCAAGAATTGTCTTCTGACCTCTGTATGTATCATGCCCCACATTTTTTCTCCCCCAACTCACTTCCATCTGATAAAAATCTATTTATCCTTCAAAACTATATTGGAAGCTCATATATACTCTGTATTATATATACACACATTTATATCTGAAGAATCTCATGTGTGTGTGTGGGGGGGGCATATAAGGATAGTTAAAAACTCATGTTTATGCTAACTGCTAATGGCCTTTGTGGTGAAACACATACACTAGACAAGAATTGTGGGAGCTGAAGGGAGACCCAGGGGAGGGTGGACCAGTTGCTGGTCTGCTGCTGCCTCATACCGATAAGGAAAGTTATCAGGTCAATAGCAATATATGTGTGAGCTATACATTGGCTATTACTGCTTGTGGTGGCTTGAAAGAAAATGGCCTCCAAAGGGAGTGGCACTATTAGGAGGTGTGGTCTTGTTGGAGGAAGTGTGTCATTGTGGAGGTAGGCTTTGAGGTCTCTTATATGCTCAAGCTACGCCCAGTGAGACAGATCACTTCCTGTTGTCTGTGCAAAATGGAGAACTTCAGCTGCCTTTCCTGTAGGCAGCCATGTCCCGCCATGATGATAATGGACTGAACTTCTGAACTGTAAGCCACACAGTTATATGTCTTCCTTTGTAAGCATTGCCACGGTCATGGTGTCTCTTCACAGCAATAGCAACCCTAACTATGACACTGCCCTACCACCCTACAAATCTCACAAGGAGCTTTCTTATAGTCCACATTAATGGGGACATAGAAGAAAGTGAATCCTCCTAGTCAAGTTGATACATTGCACAATTATCAGACACTAAATACTTTGTGTTATGGAGGGAGAACAATCTCATTGGTGAGATGACCTCTGCACAGCAACCAAAGTAAGAGATTAGGCTGAGATAGTAAATGAGACATTTCCAGGATACACAAAGGCCTTGAAGCAACAATCTTAGGATGGAAGACTCTGGAAAAGCCTCCTAAGAAAAGGGCAAGGTCCAGCTGAGTCTTAGGGATAGGGATGTTGGAACTGAGAACCCTGGCACCATTACCATGGCTTCTCCTGCCTTTCTGTTTCTTTCTGCATTAGCCTCTTTCACTTCCAGATGGCCTTCTCCATTCAGTAGAGTCATGCTCACGATGGGATTTAACTTCTATATATGTATCCTTGCAGTAGAAACCATAATTATGTTCTATGCAACAGTTCAGGAAAAACAGAACGAATGTCAAGGTCAGTCCTTAACTACAGAGCATGTTTGAAGCCACCCTGGTTACATGAGAATTGTCTAAAAAAATACTGTGAGAAATTACTCATTCATTACCCTAAGTTGAGTTAGTTGCCCAACCTTGAACCAATTAAGCAGCGGCTCAGGATGGAATATGGTGTCAGTTATCTGTTTTTGTATAGCAGATTACACCCCAAAACCTAGTAGCTTTAAATAAAGGAAACACTTACTGTCTAGTATAGTTTCTGTTAAAATGTATTTAAGAATGGACTGGCTTGGTAGGTTTGTCTCAGAGTAGAGTACATCCTAAGTAAAGCTGTAATCCGTACTTAACTAAGTCAGAGGATCTGTTTCCCAGATTACTAAAAGTCCTGCAAATTACTGACAGGTGTTGGCAGGAAGCCTCAGTTCCTTCCTCACCATGAGGACATTGTCATAAGATGTCTTGAGTGTTTTCATGAGATGGTATCCGATTTCTCCTAGAGCAGTGGTTCTCAACCTTCCTAAGGCTGTGACCCTTTAATACAGTTCCTCATTACAGTGGTGACCCCCCACTGTAAAACTGTTTTCATTGCTGCTTCATAACTGTACTTTGCTACTGTTATGAATCGTAATGTAAATATCTGTGTTTTCCAATGGTCTTAGGTGACCCCTGTGGGAGGGTCATTCAGTCCCTAAAGGAGTCGCAACCCACAGGTTGAGAACCATTCCCAGAGAGTAAACAATCTAAAGGGCAAGGTGGAAATTGTAATATCTGTGACAACCAAACCATGGTTGTCATATTCTGTGTTCCCTTAATATCCTAACTATTACACAAGTCAACACCCTGGGACTGGAGAGATGGCTCAGCCGTTAGAAGCTGGGCTCACGCCCAAAAATATGTCAGCCCCACTCAGTATGCAAAGATTTAAATGTTTTATACACATGTATGAACGATAGGCCAAGAATCACTGGAGGTTGTTTCAGGGTCTACATACTAAGGCTCAGTAATTTGCATAGGTTATTTTAGATTTTTTTTTGTTACAGTTTTCTTTTTTCTTTTTTAGTCCTCATGGTCAGAGTGGAGGAGTAGTCCAAGATCATATGAGACTATTCAACTCCCTTGGGTGAAGAAAAAAAAACACATTACTATATAGAGTAGAGGATGAAGGAGAAATTTTTAGAAAAACTAGGATATATATGTATATATATACATATACATATATATGTATATATATACATATACATATATACATACACACACACACACATATATAATTTGTACCTCTTGGCACACTACATCTTAATTAGTGATTTTCACGTTTCTCCTCCACTATATTGTCAGATTCCTTCTTTTATTTTTGAGTCCATATCATCAAATTCATTGTCTAGCTCAAAGTGGAATTTAAACCAGGTGAATTGAAACATGCTTGGTGAACTAAGACTTTAGAGGAGATGAACAAAGATCTTAAATAATTAATGATACAGTTACTGTGAACACAATATTGACATCAAATCTCTGACGGCATTCTTGACACTGAAAAGACATGTGCTTTAGAAGAAATAGATTAAAAGTGTCTAAAATTTGTATTTGAGATAGAAATGATAAAAATGTAAATAACTTATGTGTTAAACATTATATAAATAAAGTCTTATTAAATAAATTAATATTAATTATGAGTTTTATTTTTAGGTGAAATAGAGACATAACTCAAATTAGCTTAACAATAAGTAGTATATTTATTGCAGAATTACTGGCATTATTCCTAGAATCCAAGACATTAACCACCAAGTAGAGCCTAAGAACAAATCTAAAAATTCTGCCATGTCTCTGTGACTTTCTTAGACTCAGCCTTACTTTCTCAGTACAGACTAACCTTCCTATTTGCTGTCCACATGTCAGTCAGTGGGAATAGTCACCAAGTTAGCATTTAGGATCCAGCTACCTGGAGGAAAATGATCTGTTTCTCAGTTCTGGTTTAAAAACCCACGAGGAGGGGGAACAGTAGACCTGGATAAGGTTAGGTACTCACCCTCAAACAGATTAACCATGACTTGGGGCAGTCTCACATAGGAATATTACATTGCAGCTGGGCAAATTAGGCAATAAGGTGAGGCAATTCCTGGAAAACAGTTGCTAGGTAGACAAAACAATAGGTTTGATGAAGGGATGACACATTCATAATAAAACACATTGGTTATTCAAGGCCCAGCAGTAATCTCTGGATTTTGGTGTAGGATTATGGGGTATTCCAGGTGCCACTGTAAGAAATGATTGGTTGCAATTCTTGGACTGAGACAGGGTGCTGTTTTCTGTGTCGTAGCTATTTTATCACATTGTTCTGGCTATGATGGCAGTGCAGTCTTCATTGCTACAGCTAATGAAAAGGGCTTAATTAAGATTTTAATTTCCTTTGCTGACACATTAGGGAAGGTTTCATAGAGATAAATGGGATTACAGCTTCAACTACATTATGTAACTCTAAAGAGGATTCAGATAGTTTTCATAACACCTACCCCTTAAGGGCTTGGTGACAGCCGAAGTAGATTTGCTAATAACTGACTTCAGCATCTGGGAGTTGATGCTTAGGATTTTATTTTTGCAATTAATTTTTAGGGTAGCCTACACAGTAATGAGCTTCATCATGATAGCTTCATTATAAGTATCATTATTCTTGTATTTCATTTGTTCCCTTACCCACTGGCCTCCTCTTCACTAGCTCTCCTCTCCAGCAGATTTCCTCTTCCCCATTCAGTCTCCCTTCTGCTTTCTTATTGCATGTATTCCATTTCTGACTCTCTTTTCTACTTCCCTAAAGATCTGTTCCTCCCCTTTCATGATCCCCTTTCTAGTTTCATGACCCCTCCCCATATATATTATATATATGTGTGATATATAATATATGTTTACATACATAATTCTAATTTTAATTTCTTTACATAACTGAAAACACACAGTGTTTTTCTGAGTCTGGCTTATTTCATGTAACATAATGATTTCTGGTTCCATACATTTTCATGCAAATGTCATCATATTACTTTTCTTCATGGCTGCATCAAATGCTATTGTGTATCTGTATCACATTTTCTTTCTCTGTTGCTCTGTAGATTGACATCTAGGCCGGTTCCAATAATAATGCAGCAATAAACATAGATGGAATGCCTGTTTAAACACACACTCTGTCTCTCTGACTCTCTGTCTCTGTCTGTTTCTCTCTCTCTCTCTCTCTCTCTCTCTCTCTCTCTCTCTCTCTCTCTCTCTCTCTCTCTCTTTGTCTCTCTTAATTTAAGGGAAGATCTTATGTAGCACAAGATGGCCTGGAGCTCACCGTGAGGAGCTTGATCTCCTGATCCTTCTCCACTTCCCCAGGATTACAGACACATATTACCATGTCTGGTTTATGTGGCTCTGTGGTCTGAACCCTGAGCCCAGGGCTTTGTGCTTGGGAGACAACACTTTAGAGACTGAGCGACACCGCCAACCTTAAATTTGTTTTTTAAACTCTACCTACTGCTTTTTTTTTTTTTTTTTTTTAAGGAGCAGGAGTTGGAGGGAAGGGGCATTGTTTCCTTTCCTTTTCTTTCCTTTCCCTTCCTTTCCTTTCCTTTCCCTCCTTCCCTTCCTTCCTTCCTTCCTTCCTTCCTTCCTTCCTTCCTTCCTTCCTTCCTTCCTTTTCTTTCTTTCTTTCTTTCTTTCTTTCTTTCTTTCTTTCTTTCTTTCTTTCTTTCCTTCCTTCTTTCTTTTTTCATATTGAGCGACAAGAAAATGTCTTTTCAGAAGATGTATAAACTGTGATTTCAAATATTTGTGCAGTAAAATAAATGAACAAAGAAACTACTGCATGTCAATGTGTGGAAGGATATATTCTTGACCTGTTTTTGGAAGGAAGAGAAACGATCAGAGCGGAATTATCTCTGTAAGTGTTGCTGTTGGGTGAATGACTAGTAATTAGCACAGATAGTATATTGTGTGGCTGAAGAAGGATCAGAAAGAATGAAGTCTTCTTCACTGCCCTCAGATCCCAACATTGCATTTCATTATTTCTAATGTCCTACACCATGTGGTTCAGATCAGTCTGGGAAAGCTGGGGTTAGAATTAGGGGAAAGGAGACCTCACCAACCTCAATGTCCTCTCCCCATCTGCGTCTTCATGTGGGTCTGCAGAGAGGAAACACACCAGCTTCCCCTGCTGTCCATTGAGTCAGCTCCCTCAGTTTACTTATGGGGCTGTCATGTGCTCCAGACCAGTGGTTCTCAACCTGTGGATCGAGACCTCCTCAGGAGTATCACATATCAGATATTTACATTATGATTCACAACAGTAGCAAAATTACAGATGAAGTAGCAATGAAATAATTTTATGGTTGGAGGGGTCACCGCCACATGAGGAGCTGTATTAAAGAGCCTCGGCCTTAGGAAGGTTGAGAACCACTGCAATCTAGGCTTTTCCTGCTGGCGGGAGTGAGATTTGGGCCATTAGCTGTCTGTTATGGACAGGTCTTCGTCTGAAGTCTTGTCATTCATTTGTTTCATTTCTACTTTGAGGTCCAAATCGTGACATAATCTCTTTACCGATCTCAATATTTACTGTCCATTTATAATTACAATTATATTGCATTAAATAATCAGTGGTCAACACACAACAGTAAGTTTTACAAATTTTGGTAGACTTAAGTTTTTTTCTATCTCCTGTTTCACTTCAGGTATTTTATTATCAAATGCCATACATTTATAAATTAACGTGCTCGTGATGATTATGAAGACAGTTTTTTCAAAAAATGAATGATAGATGAAATAAATGTTCTCGAGGCTTCTGGGTAATTTACTATACCAAGTCTCTGTAGTTTAGATGAGAAAAATGACCAAGCTTTAGTGTAAAGGGATAGGTGGCCCGAAGGGAGGTAGGACCATTAAAATTCCGTAAGACTTTGCACAAAGAGGAGGAGACCGAGTTCCCCAGTAAAACAGACTTCAGTTGTGTGGATCTGCCCTGTACCAGTCATTTGCCAGCTTGATTACAGAGCAATCAGAACAGTAACAGTAAGAAATTACAGGGCACGGGGAAAGCTTTCACACCAAGCTCTTCCCGAGCTCGCAGCTTCCTTTGCATCATTATTTTGGTGGCCTATCTGTTGTGATTCAAATTAATACCTTAGTATGTTCTACATCTCCTTCCCCTAAATTACTCTCAAGTACTTTTAAAGTTAGGCATTGTGGCTTGAACAAAGTAAATTCTAATAAACATTTTGACTGCTTCTTAGAACAATGGTTCAGCGAAGAGAATAAAATATATAAGATTGGAAATTAGATGTACTGGAAAACATCAACATGTTTCTGAAAAAAAAATGAAGACAAAGTAATACATAGACTCTTTATCACAAATAAAATAATCTATCATGTCCCCAAATTATCATTACTTTGAAGTAGTGATATAGCAGCACCCATGTAATAAAGCCCAATGTGGAGGCGGTACATTCTTGCAGTCCCAGCACTGAGGAGGTGAAGCCAGACAGATCCCTGGGGCTTACTAGCCAGCCTAGCTTAATCGGCAAGCTCCATGTCCCACTGAGAGACCCTGTCTGAAAAAAACAAGATGAATAGACCCTGAGGAACAACAACCATGGCTGGCCTCTGTCCTCCATAACTGTGTACACACACACACACACACACACACACACACACACACACACACACACACACACTGACCTTTCAGACTTTTACTCTTCACTTTTTGTTCCTGCTCGCAATTCTCAAAAGTTCCTCTGTTTCCACCCTCTTCAGAAGGATGGGTGCTACCTTAGATCTATTAAGGAGTATTTCTTCACCATCTTCACCTTACCCCCCAAAACAAAGTTTGAAGATAGAGTTCTGACTTTATCCTCACCCTGTGCTCCTGGGTATTACTGTGTTTATTTGGGATTCATTTCTAGTCACCCTGGTTTTGGAATCAGTGTGGATCCTGCTTCCATATGCTTCCTGGTGTCTTATCCTTTTATTAAACCAATCAGAAGGCACCTTGGCAAAGACACATCTTCACAGTGTACAAAAAAAATAATTCTATAACAGCACAGGAAGTGTAGTATCTAGTTCTCCAGAGGAAAAAAGAAAAGAGTGAAAGACACATCAAGACTGAGCTGAGGACAGGCAGAAAGAACAGAGAAAGCTGGCCAATACCCATCAGCTGTCTATAGGATACACATCAGCTTCCTATCACTTAACAGGCTGGAATCTGAACTCACCAGGACACCATGTTTCATTTTAAGGTCAAGTACAGAGGGGATCAGTGAGTTAAAACTACAGTTTAGAACAGAGCCTGTGACAAATACTTCTTTAAAGTTTCACATCATTTAAAGTAGCAGATACATTCCAGAGTTCATTCCTCATCAGCCTCCATCTTTTAGGGGGAAAGGGAGTCACTCTGCAGACCCAGGCTGGTGTCTAACACACACCATAGCCCAGATTGGCTACAAATCCTTCTGCCTCCCTAATCTTCCAAGTACTGGGACTGTAGCTGTGGGCCACAACACCAGCTTTCTCTGTTCTCTCTGCCTGTCCTCAGCTCAGTCTTGATGTGTCTTTCACTCTTTTCTTTCTTCCTCTGGAGAACTAGATACTACACTTCCCGTGCTGTTATAGAGTTATCTTTTTGTACACTGTGAAGATGTGTCTTTGCCAAGGTGCCTTCTGATTGGTTTAATAAAAGGATAAATGGCCAATAGTTAGGCAGGTAGAAGTTAGGCAGGACTAGTGGACAAAGGGAGAACACGGGAAGAAGAGGGCAGAGTCATCAGTCAAATACAGAGGAACTAGGAGATGAACATGCTGTGCCACATAGTAGAGCATAGATAAGATATACAGGTTAATGTAAAATCTAAGACCTAGTCTAGTCTAGTAACAAGCCTAAGCTGTTGACTGAGCATTATAATTAATAATAAGTCCTGTGTGTGGTTATTTGGGAGCCAGCGGGCAGGACAGAGTTGACTGGCAGTCCCAATGAAAAACACCACATACACTATGCTCCTTCAGTTGGAGTCCCAGCTTAAGTAGACACTGAGGTGGTTAACTTTGTGTCAGTTTGACAGATTGTGGTGTGGAGTTGTTTGGCCAAATGCAGCTCTAGCTGTTACTGTGAAAGTGTTTTTAAAAATATTTTTGTATTTTGAGACTACAATGTAATTACATCATTTCTCCTTTCATCCCTCCAAACTCTCCCAAGTACTTCTTACTCTCTTTCAAATTCATGGCCCTTTTTTTCCTTAACTGTTGTATATACAAGTAACATTATTCATACTGAGAAGGTTGTATTTACATATTTAGGAATATACACACATATGTATGTTTCTTTTTAAAGAGGTGATTAATGTTTAAATCAGTGTTTAAACACATTACTTTCCACAATGTGGGTGGGTACCAGCCAATTGTCAAAAACCTTGAGAGAAAAAACTGAAGTCTCCTAAGTGTAGCAGGGTCCCAGACCTTAGCACAACGGACTCCATGGTGGAAGTACCATTCAGGCTGTAAAATTCAGCATGCAGATAGTACCACCTGCCAAAACTAAAACCAAGACCTAATCCATCGAAGTCTATAGTTACAGAAAAAAAATCTCATCAATGTACTAATCTTGCTTTTTGGCTTCTATAGTTCTGCTTCTGGATAACTGTTTTTGTTAACTGAAGTGTGTCAACCTGGAACATGGTTTTTGTGTTTAAAACTCACCCTGATAAAGGCTTGGGCTACACTGGGATCCTGAACACCCAGTGTATTCACCAACTGGCTAATAAAGACTTTCTATTGATTTCAACCCACGTCTAAGCAGTCTTCTCTGGTGAATACCCCACAATACTAAGGAAGAAGGAAAACTGTCTGCCCACTATTTTAGATTCAACAGTACATCATATATGTTTTCCTGGGTTTCAGAACTGCTGCCCTGTCCCATAGGTCTTGGACCTGCCTACTGCCACAATCTAATTCCTTTAATCAATACCCCTCCCTTCCTCCCTCCCTCTCTCCCTCCTTTCTTCCTTCTCTCCCTCCCTCCCATCCTTCCTTCCTTACTCCTCAATTCTTTGCTTGACTCTTTTAGCTTCTGAAGGCTTTTTGGCATTCCTTGGCTTTCTTGGTCTGTGAGCCCATCACTCTGATCTTGGTCCTTGTTTTCCCTATTGCCTCTTCAGAGAGTCTTTGCAAATCTCTCTGTGTAGGTCTCTTAATAAGTATATTCCTATGACATTTAAAGCTCATCTGGACAAATCAAGATAATCTCATTATCTGAAAACAAGGGTTACAGATTCTGGGGAGTGGGACATGGACTCTCTTGGGGAAATATTTTCAACCTACCACATTAGCTTCTTGTAATAACCAGTACACTTTTGACCTCTCTCTGTCTCTGTCTGTCCGTCCGTCTCTCTCTCTCTCTCTCTCTCTCTCTCTCTCTCTCTCTCTCTCTCTCTCTCTCTCTTTTTCTCTCTCTCTCTCTCTCTGTGTGTGTGTGTGTGTGTGTGTGTGTGTGTGTGTCTGTTTCTCTGTCTTTCTCTGTTATATGGTTGTACATAGGGGGAGATGGGGATCTCACTGTGTGGTCCCTATTGGCCTCAACCTCATATTCTTCCTACTTCTACCTCTCAGTTACTGTGATTACAGGTATGAACCACCACTCCAAGCTCTCCTTTGACTTCTCTTAATTGCACTGACAATTTCTAGTAAACATTCTATCTTTAAAAAAAAAAAGAGTTTTTAAATGGTCCATAAAATAGAACATCCACAGAATGAGGGCTGGAAAACATGTCAAACCAAGAGTGTTACGTCCACATTCTCAGTAGCATTCTCTGAGATCCAATGATATGATGCTGATATTCTATATGAAATGGATCCTGATGGAGTTTATCATGCAAAATGTATCAAAACAACCCCCCTCCTGGACTGCCGGTGTAGTTCAGGTGGTAGAGTGCTCGCCTGGCATGCACAAAGTCCTGATTTGATTCCCAGCACGTCATAAAACATGTGTCTTTATGCACACCTACAATTCCAGTATTCAGAAGCTCAAGATCACTTGTGGCTACATAGTCAATTTGGGGCAGGCCTGGTATACATGAGATCCTGCCCCTCCCCATGAACAAAAATAAAATCAGGACTAAACAAACACAGCAAAGAGTATTTACCATCTAACTTCTGGAGGCCCTAAGTATGACTGAGATGTTGAAATCTAAATCTATAATTTCAAGTCCTTGTGAGATAAATCCCCTAGTGGGATAGATATCTGCAATATTATTAGTACATTGACTATAAGTATGAGGTAGAAATCATATCCAGTTATAAATGATCAAGGGTTGAAAGAAAGATTTTCTACAAAATTTTAAAAACAATAACAATTCAAATGCTTAATAAATATTTGCTGAATGAATGGATTCCACAGATATTATAACAGTGTTGGAATCTGTGTAGTACATTTGCCATTAGTCTAGTTTCCCTTAGATTACAGGGAAGGCAAACTTGTTTTTACTTTTTTAAAAAAAATTTAATTATTTTGTCCAGGCTTTTTTTTTTTTTTTTTTTTTTTGTCTCCCTGTGTAACCTTTACTATCCTGGAACTCCTTATGTAGACTATGCTGGCCTGGAACTCACAGAAATCCACCTGCCTCTGCCTCCTGAGTGCTGGGATTAAAGGCATGTGGCAGCACACAAAGAACTATTTTTGGATTTTTTGAGACTGGCTCTCTTGGATTCTAAATTGGCCTTGAATTTGCTACGTATCTGAGTATGGCTTTGACTGGCTAATCTTTCTACCCCCACCTGCTGAGTATTGGGATTACAGCCACACACTGCCATGCCCAATTTTACAGATGTATTTTTGGAAGAGGCATGCACTACCACACCCAAGTTTGCAAATGTATTTTTGGAAGGAATTTTTCTTTCTACCAAGAATCTATGTTAGAAAATGTGACATAATTCATAGTTATATTTATTTTCTCTAGGAAAAATAATCTACAAGAAAGAACTGTCATTCCTTTTGGAGTCCATCTTCATATCACTACCCTCAAGACTGAGATAAAGGGGTTGGGGAGATGGTTCCATCAGTAATGTGCTTCCCGCACAAGCATGAGGGCTTGTCTTGGGATCCCTAACATCTGCATTAAAAAACAGAACAGGAAAAAAAAAAAAAAAAAAAAAAAAAAAAAAAAAAAACACGTGGGCACACATCTGTAATCCTAGAGCTGGCAAGTAGGGAGACAGAGACAAGAGAATTCCTGGGGCTTGTCAGCCAGCTGAATAGTCAACTCATGAGCTCCAGATTCACTTAGAGAAATGATTTAAGAAGGCATTTGAGGTTGACTTCTGATTTACACACATACACACATAACTGAGAAAATAACTCAGAAAAGGAACTTGAAGCAGGAGAGATGTATTTTATCTTCTAGCTCCAGGAGTTTCAATCCATAGTCAGTTGGCTTGGTTGCTTTCAAGTATAAGGCAAGGCAGAAACATCATGATGGTAAAGGAAAATACTCACCTTGTGATGGCCAGGAAACCGAAAACCAGATAGAAAGGGGTCAGAGACAAGACCTAGTTTTCAAAGGCATACCTCTGGAGACCTGCTGCCCCCACCCAAAGCCTCACCTCTCAATAATGCCATCAAATTGTGAATCCATCAGTGGACTCATCTGTTAATTAGATAAGCGATCATATGATCTAATAACTGTCAATGATAGGATCCACCAGCGGGGGGCCATCACCACGTGAAACTTTTGGGAAATGTTTTGCATGTCCAAACTATGGGGGGGAAAAAGTCTGTATTGGTGAATTCTCATATCCTTTGCTTGCTGTCTTAGCTCCCACTTCAACTGAAGGAAGTTGGTTTTCAGTATATATTGTTTTCCTAGAGGACTGGTTTAGGTATTAGAGGATGTTGGTCATCAGACCACCAAAGAAGACAGTAAGCTCTTTCTGAAAGTAAGCGCAGGGACACTCGGAAGTATTACCAGTGAGTGAATGTGCTCTGCTAAGCCTTCACAGACGTTTGCCTTCGTTGGTTGCTATTTTGGGTTCAAGCTATCAGCAGGAAGCAGAAGTGTGATTCTTTCTTGACTCAATTTTAGCAGAAAGTGTACACTGGAAGAAGCTTATGTACGGGGGAAATAGGATTAGAAAATACCAGCTGTCGCAAATAATCAACATGCTTAACTAAAGATATTTCACTACTTTAAAATATCCTGAACCGTTATTTTAATACGACAATAAAATTGCATTTTTAACATTTTTTTTGTCATTGTATTTTGAAGACACAAATGCTAGACCATGTTGCATAGGCGTTCTTCAGGACTCAAACATAAACCCTGCATGTCATTTTTAACATTTCTATATCAAGTAGCTTGCCTACTATCCAAGTTTTTCAAAAATGAAAATAACTATATTTCTCCTTCTTGGACTCAGCAAATTAAACTTTACTACTAAGAATGCTGATTATCTTTAAATGCACAGTGTGTGTTTTCAATGTTTTATTTTGCCACCTGACTTTGTACTCCATGTTAGAATGTTTTCTTACAGTGCATTTTTTTTTTTATAAGTCTGGAGCATCAGAAATCCTTGCAATGATTCAAGTAGAGGAGGCAGTAAGAGAATGGTGAAATGACTGAAATACATTATATGCCTGTGTGACAAGGGCGCGGTGAAACCCATTGCTTTGTATAATTAGTATAAGCTAATAAAAATCACTAAAGAATAAAGAAATGCTTTGTTCTTTTATTTAAATATCGTGCATAAATTGGATTTGTTAACATTTTAAGAATTAAATCATATGAATGCAACATATGCATCAAATACTAAAGGCAATATTTCATATGGGCCCATTCTCAGTTCCAATTGAAAGCAAGAAACCCATGAAAAAGATTACAAAATACTAAGTTTGGTTACAAAGAACATTTTGTAATAAATTTCAATTTTAAATTAATTAGAGATTACAAAAGGCCTGTGAGTCTTGAGAGTCTCTCTGTCTACCCACCTACCTATCTAATCATTTATCATCATGTGTCCAATAAACATTTGATCTATTGGCATGCACCTTTACTATATCAGCAATTCAGATTGTCCTTAGAGTTTAGCTACATAAGTGCCAGCTAATGGCCTATGTCTGTCATTTTGTGCTTAGGTACAAGATGCTTTGAAGGGCTTTGAAATAGGACAGCACTGTTTCAGGAATCATCCTCAGATTCACTGCAAAAATAACTCCTGGAAGACAGCATAGTAGGTTAAGTTATATGTTTAAAAGATTATACAGCAACTGTTATTTTTGTTCTTTCTTTCTGATATAAGAATATACCTAGGAATCAAGAGACTTAATCATATGATAGACTATGGATATTAGAGTCAGACATGCTTGGATTATACTCCAGACTTGTTTCACTCCCTCCCATACCTTGACAAGTTAATGTTTGTGAGTTCCTCTTTCTCCAACTTTAAAACAGAGAGAAGCTGAACTTGGTAGCACACACCTATAATCCAAGCAATTTGAGAGATAGAGAGAAGGGAGAATTAGGAGTTCAAGGTCATCCTCAGGTACAAAGAGTTTAAACCCAGCTTGGGCTAGATAAGATCCTGTCTAAAAAAACCTTGCAGAAGGGTCAGGCATGGTAGCACACATTTAATCCCAGCACTCTCTAGACAGAGGCAGGTGTATCTCTGTGAGATCTCAGCGAGTTCCAGGCCACCTAGAGCTACATAGTGAGACCCTATCTCAAAAAGCCAAAGTCGACCAACCAAACAACATAAACTAACAGAGGCCAGAGAAATAGCTCTGTGGCTAAAGCTCCTTCATCCAGGACTAAAGACCGGAGTTTGAGCCCTAGGACTCCCAGGAAAGGAGAGAACTGACTTTCAATTGTCCACAAGCTTGCACATGCATGAGCACATGCACACTCAAGATGTTATTAAAAATATGACACCAAACAACCAAATAAAAGAAATCCTGATGCAGCGATACAAGCCTTTAATTACAGCACTTGGGAAGCAGATCTCTGTGAGTTTGAGGCCAGCCTGGTCGACATAGTGGATTCCAGGCCAGCCAGAGGGACACAGTGACACCCTGTCTCAAAAACAGACAAACAAACAATTACCTCCCAAGCACAAAGGAATTATTATCTTTGTAAATTCAATAAGAAAATTACATAAAATATGTACACACATATATTAGATACACATTATAGCAGGTACACTATAAACATTAGTGTTTCCTGTCTTTCAAATACATGAACAGTGTTGTGGGATATTTACCAGAGAAGACTGCTCAGACACAGATTTAAGCCAATAGAAAATCTTTATTAGGGCTGGAGAGATGGCTCAGTGGTTAAGAGCACTAGCTACTCTTCTAGAGGACCAGTTCAATTCCCAGCACCCACAGGACAGCTCACAATTGTCTGTAACTCCAGGTCCAGGGGATCCAGCATCTTCACATGGACATACACATAGGCCATAAAATAAAATAAACACACATAAAATAAAAAAATTTAAAACCTTTGAAAAAAAAAATCTTTATTAGCTGGCCAGCAACTACACTAGGTGTTAGAGATCCCAGTGTAGCAGCAAGCTGTTCTCAGGGTAAGCTTTTGAGCACAAAATCCATGTTCTGAGTTTATGTGTGTCAGTTAACAAGAACAGCTAGCCAGAAGTGGAACTACAGAAGCCAAAAAAGCAAGGTTAGTACAATTTAGAGACTTCCTGAACTATGGACTTTGATGGATTAGGTCTGTGTTTTCATTCTGGCAGGTGTTATTGCCCACGTGCTGAGTTTTATGACCTGAATGTACTTCTATCATGGAGTCAGTTGTGCTAAAGTCTGGGGACCTACTAAGGTTCTGGGGTCCTGTCACAAACGGGCGCTGGAGAAATGGCTCAGTAATGAAGAGTCCTTGCTGCTCAATCACGAGGACCAGAGTTTGGATTCCAGTATTCATGTAGGGTGACGCACAAACACTTGTAACTTCATTGTAAGGAATCTTCTGGCTTCCTCGGGTATCTGAACACACATGCATGAATACAATCACAGGTGCACACACACACCACACACACAGAGAGAGAGAGAGAGAGAGAGAGAGAGAGAGAGAGAGAGAGAGAGAGAGAGAGAGAGAGGCGAGAGAGAGAGAGAGAGAGAGAGAGAGAGAGAGAGAGAGAGGCATTTGTTTGGATAGAGGACTAAAGAGACAGGGGACAAGGCAAGGAAGAATGTCACCAAAAACAAAAGGAACACCTGAGTCAACTCAAGCCCGGCCAAAGGAATTCATTATAAGTCTCAGAGATAAACCATGGAACTGATAGCCAGAAACTCAGCTGCTGCTGGAATACAGGAAACGTTTCCTGTGTTCTCTGAACATCTGTTCACTTATCTGTGTGAAGATGGGTTTCCTTAGCTTCCAACCCACATGGAATTCATGGCTGATCACAACTCCACACTTTGCATATTTCAAGTTCAACTACAGAAACACTTTCTGCCTTTTAATTCCAGATTCCCAGTGCAGCTGACCCGGTTGGAGCCAGGTGTTTCCAGTAGAAGCAACTGTTGCCAAGGATGCCGGGTTATATAACACAAACTTGGTTTCTAGGAAACACGCCAAGGTGAGGGAATGATCCGCAGAGAACAGGGTGTGGGTAGAAAAACCTTAGATGTGGCCCTAGTGTGACATTTTCTGAGAGGCAATGCCCAGATCCTAGGCAGAGGGTTTTCAAGGAAACAGTGAACTAGGCCTTCACTGTGGAAATACTCATCCTATATATAGGGAGATTGAGAGCATTAATAATGAGTTAAAAGTAGTTACATATTGCAAGATTTCTGTCATCCTTTAGTGTAGAGCCTGATACCCGCTCTGAGCACCAACAGTACCAATGCTTCATATCACCAAAGACAATTACTATCCATTATGCATTTCTTCCTTTTAAATGTCACATGCCTGGAGAAAATTTTAAGTTCAGGGAATGGGGGGGCTGTTGCCCACAACTCAGGTTAACTTTGACGGAGGTATCATTTTATCATTGTAAACTTACCTCTGGGCCAGATGGTTCTTTTGATTTGGGTAAACACAATTGCACAGCAAATTAATTTTTTTCTCATTGTTCTTGGTAGGGGGAGGGAGACCCCTTAACACAGAAGAGTGACTCAGGAATAGCTGCATGTGATAGAGCAACTCTGTGAAGTAATTTCATAGGAATTACTGTGCCTTCCTGTAGCACGAATCTCTAAAAGTTCTTATTAATAAAATCAAACCTGGAGCCAGATATTGGGGTGAAAGCTGAAAGATCAGAGAGACAGAACAGGCCCCAGCTAACCTCACCTCACCAAATCCTCAGCTGATCCTGTTTCTTCAGACTGGAAGACTCTGTGTCCTCATCTGAATAGATCTCAATTGAACTGCTGCTCAAAAGCCTAAGCTTAACCAGCCAAAAGCTTCTAGTTCCTGGTCCTCATGCCTTATATACCTTTCTGCTTCCTGCCATCACTTCCTGGGATTAAAGGCGTGAGTCACCATGCCTGGCTGTTTCCAGTGTGGCTTTGAACTCACAGAGATCCAGATGGATCTCTGCCTCTGGAATGCTAGGATTAAAGGCCACCATTTTCTGTATACCTATATCTATATCTAGTGGCTGTTCTGTTCTCTGACACCAGATAAGTTTATTAGGGTGCACAGTATTTTGGGGAACACAATATCACCACACCTCCCCTACTCTTCCTCTTAGAAATAGGACTTAGGCTTCTATTCTGGCCCTCTTCCAGGTCCTCATAGTCCATGATAGCTGCAGGCCCCATAAGCAAATCTACATGAAGCCTGTAATCCCACTTCTTTACTTTCTGGGTGTCAAGGCCTTTAATTGCTGCCCACATACCTGTGAGCCTTTTTGTAGGATCTATGCGGGCCCCTTTACTGAATCTGATACACTGAGAACACTCCTAAGATTAAAATCAATGTGGAGTGACCACCAGCAGGCCTCTTGAGATACAGGATGAAGTTGGAGTGGAGATATCTTGCCCTTGGTACCACAAACGTTAGGGTTGGAGTTGTCCTCAGAGAGGTAGGTACAGAAGAAATACTAGAAAGCCTTGTTTAAAGCATGACTCATCCAGGCCCTGATAGCAGAAATTCTCCAACAATGGAGTATGAGAGAGTGAGTCCAAACAGCATTTATTAAACACGATCAGCACCACACTTTAGAAAACAATTCTTATGACATTTTAATTTTTTTCAATTTGACCTAAGAAATCCAGGATTTATTCTCCACCCCCTTGTTCTTGTGGAGATAGCATGCATAGTTATTTGTCTCACTACTGTGACTAAACAGCCAACAAAACCCACTTAAGGCGTGCAGGGTTTATTTCAGCTTACTGTTCACAGAAGTACAGTCCATCATGGTCAGGAAAGCATGGTGGCAGGGGTGGGTACCTGATTGTCATGTAACATCTGCAGTCAAGAAGTAGCCAGGAAGGAGATGGAGCTGGGCTACGAACCTCAAAGGCTTCCCCCAGTGCCTCACTTCCTCCAGCAAGGCTCATACCCTCTAAAGTTTCACTAACCTTTCAAAATAGTGCTGCCAGCTGTGGAGGCCAACTATTCAAACACACGAGCACACAGGGGACATTGCACATTCAAACAGCTACAGTGTGTGTGTGTGTGTGTGTGTGTGTGTGTGTGTGTGTGTGTGTGCTCTTATTTGATAATTTTTCCTCTGGATGACCAGCAGTAGACCCCCTCTCCTCAACCACCACCATTTCAAAAACCATAGTATTTAGATGTAGAGTTGACATGTTAACGTTTTTGTTGGGGGAGATCTTTGGGGAACTTAAGTGTGGTACAGTTTAATATAGCCAGCCCTGACATCGTGGTGTGAAGACTGCCATAGATTACGTTGAATGTGCTGAAAGTGGACAGGATAGTATTTGGTATCAATCTCAAGAGGTCACATAGTGGGAAGAGAAGTCAGATATAAGAACTCCTTTCTGTCCATGTGGGAGATAGTATTTTAGACACTCCTTTGTAAAATGGCCTGACTTTGTTTAGTCACAAGCAGGAGGTAGGGGTGTTTGGGTCAGTTTCCTGAGGTCAGGAAAAGGGGAAATGTAACCATAAAATGGTGTTTGATAATGAAGACAAAAAAATGTGCAGAGGAAATTGAAGCCTGGGTACAGTAATAGATTCAAAATGCCAGTGTTACCCAGGACTAAATGAGACAGTCTATACAGTTTGAAAAGGGAATCAAACCTGGTGTCCTGGAAAGTCCCCAACATTTTTAAAAAATGAGATATTTTGGAAAAATCACAGGATTATGAGAAATAGAAACTTGAATAATCATTTGCTCAGGAATGTTATAGGCCTAGGAAGTGTAGATGTGGAGGAAAAAAATCTGACCTAGCTTGGTGTTTACTGCCTTAGTCTTGGGAGATGAACATGCTCCATTGAGTAGCTTGGGTCATTCTCTCAAGGGACAACTGTGATCCTTCAGTCTGTAGATATACATTTATGACCTTAGAAAGACATGGAAAGAGTGAACTGATAAATCAAAACCTATGCTTTAGTATTCTCCAAAGTATTTTTAGGGGGATAGTGTCTTATACATCCCAGACTGACTTGGAACTTGCTGTGAAGGCCAGGATAACATTGAACTGCTCACCTTCCTCCTCTCCATCCCAGTCTCGGGGACTAGAGACATGTACTACCTGGTTTTATGCAGTACTGGGGACCAAACTCAAGGCTTCATATACGCTAGTTAAGTGCTCTACCAACTGAGCTACATCCCAGTCCTGCAAGTTAATATAAGGCTATATTTAAGAACAAGTTCAATAACTAAATGTGTAATCAACTCACTTTTTATAAATTGTTTGCGTCCTGGGCTCAAATGGATTTAAGTGTCCCAATTTAAATATCTGATTTATTTGATTTATAAAATTGCTCAAGAGAAATCTTTTTGCACTTGTAGAATATCTTTCATTTATTGAATTTATTTAATATCTTTTTATAATATCATCAACAACTTAATACATGTATACAATGTATCTTGAGCATACCCATCCTCCATTCCTCTGTATCACCCCAGGTGACCCCCAACATGTCCTCCTCCCATGTTCATGTCCTCTCTAGTTTTTCCCTGTAACCTGCTGAGTACAGTTAGTAATGTATGCTGGAGCACTGACAGATCTTGCTAGCCTTTTCTTGAGCAAGTCTCATGCAGGCAATCATAGCTGCAGTGAGTTTGTGCCTGCATAGTACTCCTCCCCTCCTCTGGCTCTTGCATTCTTTCTGCTGTCTCTTCTTCGATGCTCTCAGAGCCTTGGCAGGAGGAGGGTGGTGCAGATGAAAATGCCCCCTTTGTGCTGAGCTGAAACAGTCACTGATTCTCTGTATTTTGACATGTTGTGAGTCACTACATTAACTGTGGTCCACTGCAGAAACATGCTTCTCTGGCTGAGGCTGAGAGCAACAAGAGCCTATGAGTATTAACTTAAGTGCCTAGGTACAAATCCCAGAGTACTCCTTTCCTGGTGGCTTTGAGTAAGGCACTCAATCTCTCTGTTCCTCTTTCCTACTTGTACTGTGAGGGTAATAGTACTACTATCTTATAGTATTGTTATGAGACTTAAATGAGATAATATAAGCAAAGCATGTGAATATTGTTAGTATAAATTCAGTACTTGATAAATGCACATTACATTACTGTGAGCCTTAAAGCAAAAAATCGTTAGTCTTCTATAAATAAAATCATATCTGTTGCATCACTGGACAGAGGTATCACTGAGGGACCACTGAAAGAGATGGCTGTGGGAATATAGCATTGGAGGCTTCACTTGGTTTGTCTCAGCAGTTACCAAGTGAAAAATTTGAGTTGTTCGAGTCTTCTACTAACCACACCCTACTAACCTAGACTTTTAAATAAACTTCCTAAGAGAAGCATGGTGTGTGTTTGCAATGGATATTTGCCTCATGTAATGATGTGGTTGCCATTAACACAAGTGCAGAACCTAGAAATGAGAAAGGATTTGAACTCACAGGTAGGATGAGGACTGCTTCCATGTTCACTGGTTAACAAAATTGGCTGGAGTATGAAATCACTGTAGTCAATTGTTTGGAGAAGCCAAAAATACAGAACCTGATTGTGTTGGTGCCAAAGCTGAGCTCCATTTTCACCTAATAAGAGACTTAGGCAACATGTATTCATTGCTCATCTTCTTTCTATACAAGAGAAATGGAGTGAGCAGAGGCGAACTTGAGCAATAAAAAAACCACATCCCACAGTCTACCCACATCAGAAAACCTTCATGTGATTCCAAACGGTAGAACTACATGGGAGGAGGAAGGCAGTGTCTTCTGATATTGAATAGAAATTGCAGCATGCTGCTTGTGTCATAGTGAATACAGAACCCAAACTCAGGCTGAACAAGAAGGCAAGGGTGTAGTTGCTATAAATTCACAGCTGAAAGACCTGTGGAATTTGGGAATCACCAACCCTGCTGTTAATTGGATGTTGCTTCTTATTTTAAATTAATATCCCATCTGTTGCTATAAAATAATTGAATTATATGACACCTCACCCCTTTCAAGTCTCCTATGTACTCCTGTTACATTTCAACAAGACTCATTTGGCTTTGCTCTTCATAAAGACTCCCAAGGAAGGGATTTCATGACGTCCCTTGTTAGTGCTTCCATAGCTGTCAGCCCACATCACCAGGAAATCTTTTCTTGCATCTCTTAGGAAACCCCCTCAAAATTAATGAGTAACTAAATCTTGCTCCTGAGTAGGAAGGGAAGATAATGGAATACGAGTCTGCTGAAGCAAAGGCAATTGGATCCTCAGTTCACTACTTGACATCTGAGTTTTCAGAAAGCCATGAAGCAATATCTGCAGCTGAATCATAGGCTGGAAGGAGATGTGATTGGTCCCTGGCTTACCCTCTTTGTTTTAGGGAGAATGAAGTTGAACTGAGCCAGAGTACTACTGTAAAACAAAGCAAAACCCCAGTTCATTTCTGAAAATTTTTAGGAATTTGGAGATAGTCATAGATGTAGGATTTATATTGTAAGCAAGGGGAGCTTGAGTCACCATCCTCTTATTTTTAAAGATCATATATAATATCTTTTTGTATATATTTGTACACAATTTTAATGGCAACCTAAAAATTCTGTCATATTGATCAAAACAGAATGATCTACTAGAAAATTAGATGTGGAGTCAAAGTTGAGAGCTGATGAAAAATATCTATTTTAGAAATGGCTAGGGTGGTCTGGTGACATCACGTACCATAACTAGTGTAGGAAAGGGAAAATCAATGTGCTTCCAGATGAAATCTACTGAAGGAGGAGGAGGAGGAAGAGGAGGAGGAGGAGGAGAAGAAGAAGAAGAAAGAGAAGAAGAAGAAGAAGAAGAAGAAGAAGAAGAAGAAGAAGAAGAAGAAGAAGAAGAAGAAGAAGAAAAGAGGTTGAAAACAATTTAATGTCAGAAATTTGAGCTAGTGAAGAATCCTAGAACAAGGATGATGGGTTGGGGTTTGAGCAATATCAATCCAAACAGTATTTGAAGTGAAAAAGACAGATGGGGGTCCAAAGATCATTATCATGGCCCCAGTTGAGGCCCCAAATGCAATTTTCTGTGCTGGTAGCATCTACAAGGACAGAACAGAGTTGATAGTACAAATGACAGAAAATGAAATCCAGATAAACGAGAGCCAGTAAAAACAGTGTTCTTAGGGGATTGCAGGATTCTGTGGTAGGTGTGAAGAGCAGGACCATGTCAATCTCCACTAAATAGGCTTCCCTGCTTGGATATATTGTGCAGCACTTTCCTCTGAGATTGAAGCATTCTATCTCTCAGAGAAGCTCCTGAGAACAGAAAGTAAATAAATAAAATAAATAAATAGTTTCAGGAAGTCCCTAAAATTGACCAGGGAATTAGAAGGACCAGCAATTCCCCAACAACAACGTGTTACAGTTACACTGTTGACTTGGCAGGATCTAGACTCACTGAGGAGGCGAGACTCTGGAGACATCGTGAAGAATTTTTCTCAATGAGATTGACCTGTGGGCATGCCTTCGCATACGTTAACGAAAGTGAGAAGGCCCACTCTGAGTTTGGGCAGCACCTTTTCTATGCCCCACAGGTAAAGAAGTCTGAGGGGGAAATGCTATCTGCCTGATTACCCTGGCATCTCACTGGTGAGCTGTTCCCAAGTTCATCTGTTCTGCGTCTATTATTCTGCCGGGCCGCTGCCGCGGCCATTCTCTGCTAACGTCAGAACTCAACCTCCTTGGCCCTCCACTGTGGACTGCAGACCAGCGTGTCTCTCCCGGAATCCGTCAGGCCTTAGTGCCACAGTGGGACTGTGGAGGCACGCAGCCTCACGGACCAAGCAGCTACTGGTGCTCCGCTACTCCAGTGTAAAAAGAGCCACTGTTGGACGACCCAGCTGTATCATGTTCGCCAATATAATAAATTCCATTTTCTTTTTTTATAAACTTTTAATATATATTAATTCTATTGGTTCTCTTTGCTGTGGATATTGTTCTATATAAATAAAACACTGGTGGCCAGTGATGAGGCAGGAAGTAGGTGGGACAAGGAGAGAGGAGAATTCTGGGAAGCGGAAGGCTGAGGGGAGAGACACTGCAGCCACGGCCAGGAGAGGCAACCTGTAAAGACGCCGGTAAGCCACCAGCCACGTGGCAAGGTATAGATTTATAAAAATGGGTTAATTTAAGATAAAAGAACAGTTAGCAGAAAGCCTGCCACGGCCATACAGTTTATAAGTGATATAAGCGTCTGAGTGATTATTTTATAAGTGGATTGTGGGACTGCGGGGCTTGGGGAACCTGGAGAGAAGCCCTCCAGCTACACTCTTCATTGAGAGAATCCTGACAAAATATACAAGGTATTCACGACTTCTACCTGGTTCCATCTATCTTGTGTTGACTGTTCCATTGACTTCTGATTAAAATCTATCAGCTCTATTTCCCCTTACCTAGCACCTTAAATTCCTTAACTATGGTCAGACTAGTGGCTAGGGAGACAGATCTGAGTGTCAAATGTTAACCCTTCTTTGTTTTTTTCAGGAAAACAAAACCAAAACATAGTGCTTGTCTTAGTTAGGGATTCTATTGCTGTGAAGAGACACCATGACCACAGCAACTCTTACAAAGAAAACATTTAATTGGGGTGGCTCGCTTACAGTTTCAGAGGTTCAGTCCACCATGGTGGGTAGTGTGGTGGTATTGTGTTCCCCAAAATATTGTGCACTCTGATAAACTTATCTGGGGTCAGAGAACAAAACAACCACAATATTAAACAAATATAAACAAAGGCGTGATAGCACACGCCTTTAATCCTAGCATTCCAAAGGCAGAGATCTTCTGGATCTCTGTGAGTTCAAGGTCACATTAGAAACAGCCAGGCATGGCGACTCACGCCTTTAATCCCAGGAAGGATGGCTGGAAGCAGAAAGGTATATAAGGCGTGAGGACCAGGAACTAGGCTGGTTAAGCTTCAGGCTTTCGAGAAGCAGTTCAGCTGAGATCCACTTAGATGAGGACTCAGAGTCTTCCAGTCTGAGGAAACAGGATCAGCTGAGGAATCGGCAAGGTGAGGTGGCTGTGGCTTGTTCTGCTTCTCTGATCTCCCAGCATTCACCCCAATACTTGGCTCCAGGTTTGTTTTTATTAGTAAGACCTTCTAAAAATTTGTGCTAGAGGGTATCATGACATCTTGATCAGAAGGCAACAGAAAGTGGACTCAGACACTGGGCGGTATCTTGAGCATAGGAAACCTCAAAGCCCACCCCTCAGTGACACACTTCTTCCAACAAGGCCACGCCCACTCCAACAAAGACACACCTCCTCATAGTGCCACTCCCTATGAGTTGATGAGGGCCAATGACATTCGAACGACCACAGTGCTGTAGTTGGATAGGTGTGCTGGCAAGCTCTTGCTTAGTATCACCTTCTCTCTTGTGTTACGAACAGTGTTTAGAGTCTGGCAGTGGTGGCACATGCCTTTAATCGCAGGACTTGGGAGGCAGAGGCAGGTAGATCTCTGAGTTCAAGGCCAGCCTGGTGTACAAAGTGAGTTCCAGTACAGTCAGAGCTAGGAAGAGAAACCCTGTCTCAAAAACCAAACCAAAACAAAAGAAAAACAGTGTTTAATTCAGAGGCTGTCGAAGGTCCTTATTCAGCCCAGCCCTCCCTGTGGTGTTAGAAGACTGTGGGAGGGACAGGAGCTGTGCAGCAGGACACTTGGTACCTTATTATTTTTCTATTTTTGCAGCAATGCTATCATTCATTCATTCACTCAACAAGTATTGACTGAATCCTTACTTCCTGCTGACAATTGTTCAACAGAGTATATAGTACCAGACAGGGCCAACCACTTACTTGTTCTAAGGGGACATACAGTTGGATAGGCTTGTGCAGAAGTGAGAATGACATTATCTAGTGACAAGGACAACACACGTGCCCCTCTAGAACAAACACCAGCCATTATGCCATACTAATGTGTGCAACAAAACATCGGCCCTGGGATTTGAGAAACTCATTCTTTTATTTTGTTATGGTTAAATACATCTTTTCTATAAATATTGGTGCAGTAGTTTTTGGAAGGCTGGAGAAAACCAGGCTCTCAGTTTTCAGTTAAAAAAAATAGCTGTGTTCAACTACACAGATGCTGTGGGTGAGTGTTGCTTTGAAAAGGAGGCTCTGCTTTTGTTTCCACAGAAAGCCAAAGGCAGAACTGAAAAATCTTCCCAAGCCCACTGTTCAAATCTGTCGCTCCTCAGTCATCCACACATGCCTGTCTATCTGAAATATATCTATGTATACCTAGAAAACTTAACTAACATGCTACAAGTTTGACTATCATAGAAGACTATTTATTAAGCTGTATTTCTTAATTATCCATTACAATCGAAATGAGTCACATAAACATAATACCTTAAACAAGCGTAGAAATATACACACAGTATAACAAAATTATCTTTAAATTTGTATCAATAAACCAAAATCCATAGCAATGTAAAACATTTTAAACAAGTTGTTGCTCTTTAAAATACGTTCAGCAATTTACCCTTTTATCCTATCATATCTATATCATATCCCCCCCTTTTTAGAAAGAGATAATATTTATAATCAACCTGTTTTAAATAAAAATATTGGTTTTTCAAGTGAGCGTGTTCCACCTGCCCCTTTGAATGGGGAACAGCAGCTCTGCTGGTGAAGCCATCCATCCATTTATCCATCCATCCATCCATCCATCCATCCATCCATCCATCCATCCATCCATCCCCTTTCACAGTGCTGTGTGCTTCACTAAGCCATTTGTGATTCTGCTTTCTCTGCAACTGATTGGTTCATGCACGGGGATTCTGCTCTGGATACTGATTCATGAGAAAATACAGGCTGGAGGGCTTCTAAGACAGGTTTCCTCTGAGCGGCCCAGGACACAGATGGCCTCCCCCAACACCTCGCGGTCTGGAGCCCAAGGTGCCAGGCGGTTGGTCCCCATCATACCCAGCCTGTGGTTTCTGGGTCCTGGCACTTGAGAGATGAAAAGCAACACTCCACACCATGCCTCATAGCCATGGCAGGCAGGGTACAACCAAGCACCACCTGTGATTCAACCAAAAGCCTGTCAGATGTAAAGGAACCTTTATGGTGAGCGGGTGCAGGGCGGGGAGGTGGAAGAGAGGGGTACATGAAGCTCTTCATGGGCTGTGGAGAAAGGCGTATCTGAAGAGGTGAGGGGCAAGGCTGATGTGAATGGCCTGCTTGCCACCCGAGTGCAGAATGATGTCAGGGCCTGGGTTGTTGTCAAAGGCCAAGTCTTTTTTCGGGGCTCTGAAGCAGCCAAGGTACCTATTATGTCTGTGGCTCCTGTCACCACTGAGGGCCATGGAGAGGCTTGTAGTCTTGGGCCGCCACTTGGGACCATGTCTGAGGGCTGCGATGTGGCGGGGCAGTGGGGGTGGGGAGGTGGTGGTGGAGGTGTGTGTGTGTGTCATGACAGTCCAGGTGGCCTGCTTTGCCACCTGGGATCATGGTGACATCTAAGCTCGGGCTGCTGCCTAGGACCATGTCTGAATTCATGCATGGTCCTACCACATTCATGGTCTATATTGAGGTCCGTGGTCCATGCGGCCATCAGAAACCACACGGATCCCTGGGGGCTGGCTGCAACTGGTGGCAAGGTGGGTATGTGAGGGCCATGCAGCTGCCAGGGACACGCTGTTTGGAGTGTCCTGCGCTCTCACCCAGGGCCATGGTGTGGTCCAGGCCAGGGCCACTGCTGAGGGCTATGTCTGGGTCTCTGGCCCGACTGCAGTCAGGGTCTGAGCTGATGTCTGTGGCTCCTGTTACCGCTGAAAGCCATGTGGATGACTGGGGTCTGGTCAGCCACCTGAGACAACCTTGGTGTCCAAGGCCATGCCACCTTGGGGCCATACTGATCTGGGTGGTCTGTGCTGCCATCTGGGACCTTGGAGACATCCTGTCCCAGGCTGCTGCGTAGGGCCATGTCTGGGTCTATGGCTCGGCAGAGGCCAGGGCTGGGGTGATGTCCGTGGCTCCTATTACCACTGAGGGCTCTGCATTTCCCCGGGGTCTAGTCAGTCACCTGGGACTTGGTTGGTGTCTGAGGGCTATCCTTCCACTGGGGCCATACTGATCTGAATGACCTGTGCTGCCGCCGTGGCCATGGTGATGTTTGCCCAAACTTCTGCCGAGGGCTATGTCTGGGTCCATGATCCTACTGCAACTGGGGTCTGTGATGATATTCATGGTCCGTGTTAGCACAGGGGGTCATAGGAACCACCCATGTGGAAATACGAGGGCTGCACTGAGCCAGCCCTGCCCTTTGCTGGCCCTGGGATGGATGGCCCTGCCCTTCACTGGATATTACAGCAGGAGAGCTGGCCCTGCCTCTCAGGGGAGAGCTACACACACACACACACACACACACACACACACACACACACACACACACACATATACTCAGGAAAGATGGCCCTACCCCTCCATGGGCGTGCAACTCACCAGGGCAGCACACTAGAGCCGAACCTATGCAGTGAGTCGACTCTAAGGGCACCAGGGCGAGATAGCTGACCCTGCCCCCCTTACCCGCCATGTGGTAGCACGGATGAGAGAAAGATGCCCTCCCCAGCTCACTCTCACCAGTGAGAGTCCCCAGCTCTGCCCCTCACCAGCTGCAGCTCACAGGAGAGCGGGCCCTGAACACTGCCTGGACAGCACACTAGAGCTGACCCTGTTGTCTCGAGGTGCAGGTGAGCCAGCCCAGAGGGAGTGGGAGCAGGAGAGCTGACTCCTACCCTCCTACCCCCTCATATACCCCCTGCAGCAGTCAGGAGAGAGGGCCCTACACCATACCTGGGCAAAACAGCAGAACTGACCCTGTAGTTTGAGTGTGAGTGGTTTGGATCTGGGGACCTGAGAGCAGAGAACTGGCCCTGTCCCTTGCTGCAAGCTGCATTGGGCAAGCTAAGCCATCTTGTGACCATGTAAGACCTGGCCTGAAAACGAAGCCCTCATGCAGAGGACGGCAGAGCAGGGAGCTGGGAAGTACCCGTTCTTGGTAGCTGAGTCACCAGCCCCTGCAGACTTCTTATGAGAGATAATAAATGTCTGCTGTTGAAGGCAGTCTGTAATCTGCAGTTAAAGGTCCAACACCTGGTACTTTCAGAAGAGTTCCTGGAAGTTCCTGTTAGTGTGACTCAATGGGGAGCGCATGGTCTAAGGAGGACATAAAGGGTTAAAATCTGTCACAGAACCGTAAACAGTAGGACAAAGGATTATCATTTTTTGCTTTATCAGTGAATGATTTTTTGTTTTGTTTTGGTTTTTCAAGAGGGTTTCTCTGTGTAGCCCTGGCTGTCTTAGAACTCACTCTCTAGATCAGGCTGGACTCAAACTCAGAGATCTGCCTGTCGATGCCTCCTGAGTACTAGGATTAAAGGCATTCCATGCCACCACATGGTGTGAATGAAAAAAAATTTTTTTTATGAGATAGACTATTGCAGCTTGGCCTCAACTCACTAGGCCGCTAAAGATGACACTGAACTTCTATTTTAAATTTTATTATTAGTCGTGTGTGTGTGTGTGTGTGTGTGTGTGTGTGTGTGTGTGTGTGTGTGTGTGTATAAGTGTGAGGGTGTGTATGAGCATGTGTGAGGGTGTATGAGTGTGTGTGTGTATATATATTGTGTGTGTGAATATGAATGTGTGAGTATGTGTGAATGTGTATGAGTGTGAGGGTGTGTGTGAGTATGTGTGAGGGTGTATGTGAGTGTGTGTATGTGAGTGTATGAGTGTGTGTGTGCGTGCTCATGCACACAGAATCCAGTGTTGAATGTCTTGCTCTATCACTTCCCACCCTATTTTCTGAAGTCAGGGTTTCTCAGTGAAGTTCTCTGTTTCTCCTAAGGTAGCTGGCCAGCAACCTCTTGGGATCTACCTCTCTCTGTCCCTGACCCCTAGTGCTGGGGTTACAGTCACACCCAACTTCTCACATGACTGCCTCACATTTGCTCTCACTTCCTTACGATTGTGTATTCAGCACCTTTACCTACTGAGCCAACTTCCCTGCTCAGTTTTGAGCTTCGGATCCTCCTGTCTCCATCTCCCAAATGGTGGGAAATCAGACACGCACCACCATGCCTAGATTTATGAAGGGCTAGGACCTGAACCCAGGGCTTCATGAATGCTGGACAAATACTCTATCAGCTGAGCTACATAGCCCAATAAATGAGTGTTCTAAATGCATTGCAGTTAATAGCTCTCAGAAAAGGGCACTAGATGAAGCTATAAAGATGGCTGACATCTAGTGAGTATTGTCTAGGTCCTGAGCATGTTAGGTGCTTTACAGACGTGAATTTAATTGTTCTTAAAAAACAAAACAAAACCTCTATGGAGGCCAAAGATTTGACTGAGTCATTCATAGTGTGTTGCTTGCTTAGTACAAAAGACCCGAGTTTGGTCCCAGGAAAAGAAAAGAGCAAAACACTATGGAATAAATATTATCTCTGCCCCACACCCCACACTTTACCAAGAAAGGTGGTATTGCTGGAAATTTAAATAGCTTTCTCAAAGTTACAACAGTAAAAAGATGGAGGACTGAGTCCCGAGTCTTTGAGACTCGAGTCTCATGCATGTGAGATTTGTGGTAGACAGCTCATTTCAGCCACTGTCCAAGGTCTCCTTGGGGTGGAAGAGAGTTGGGCTCAGCAACTACGTGCTCAGGTTCCCTGGTGACGGATACAAATAGCAAAGCTGGCTACACAATAGAGCAAAGAGGGCCAACTCTGGCGCTAATTTTAGGGCAAACCACAGATGTCTTGGATGTTTCCATTGTCCGTGAGAACAGAGCCAGTGATCTGACAGCTGCTGGCAGGCCTCATCAAATATGCAGAGGAGGGAGGCAGCTTCATCTCAGCACCTAATTACAGCTGGCACAGGGAAATTTGTTTTGCAAAGGAGATGTCAAATGGCATAAATGCAACGTATAACCAAATATAATTGATTGCCTCGTTCGATTTTCTCAAGGCTGTTCAAATATAGAATTTTTTTTTCCCTTTGGAAAAGCGGTATTAAATGGTGGCTCATCTAAACCTAGGTGACTAATTTTGTTTTAGGTAATATGGAACATATCAGCCACTTGACTACCCATACCTTCAGCCTCTTTTTCTTCAAATGTGAACTCTATCTTAATTCTTTAATTCCAAAAGCAAATGCTACTCTATTATAATAGTCTTGTCCAGTCCATGCTTTTATACTGACATAAACAACATGGGAGTATTATTATTTTGTATATTTTTACTACTGAAAGTTACTTCATATTTATGATGATGGAAATCAATAGGCACTGCTTCAACCAGTCACTGCAGCTGGATGAGGCTTTGCCATTTCAACATCATGGAGCTCATCTGTTTTTGACAGTGGCTGCCAGCTGTAGGCGGTTGAAACAATATATGCGGCTCAGGTTTCCTTCAAGAAAAGACTGGTTGCCCAGATGTGGGCTTCAGCTGTTTATGACCACTCCCACTGTTTGTCCCATAAGGTCTGTCTCAGCTACCATGAGCCATCTTCTGATGCCATGCTTTCTACACACAGTCACAGCCAATGGCTGAGATGGGAGAACAGAAGCCCAGATATTTCAGCCTGATAGAGCCCAGTATGAAAAACAACTCTCATTCTAGAATTATCTGTTTCTCCTTCCTTGTACTGATCTCTGAACACCTCACACCTCACATTCCATCTTGGCATTTCTTGGCATCTGCTTTTATAAAACTCAACCTTTGACACCCATAAAGCAAGTCATTTTAAAAGCAGTTTTACCTTTGTGATGGGATAATGTATTATCTGTCATTTGAGGATAGAATATATATATATATATATATATATATATCATTAGTTATGGTTGAAGATTAGTTAGTTATAGTTGAAAATTAATTAGGATAGAAAGTACATTAGATACATCTTGGAATTATCAAAATAGGATAGATAATGGAATTATTTTCTCTGATTCGTCAAATACCTGTTTAGGTATTTATTACTTGTATATATTGTATATAGTTATTGTACTTTTGTATATAGTTTTTCTTTTGTTAGTCATAACCTTTTGCTTTTTTTCTTTTTATTAAAATAGAAAAGGGGAAATGTGGTGGTAATCTAATTGTATTGAAATATTATTTTGATTTGTACTGAAATATTAATTTGATTGTATGTTAATAAATAAAGTTGTCTGGGGGTCAGAGCTATTAGAGCCATAGCAAGAGTGTGGCGGTGGTGGCACACGCCTTTAATCCCATAGATATCTGTGTGTTCAGGGTCAGAGCTATTAGAGCCATAGCAAGAGTGTGGCGGTGGTGGCACACGCCTTTAATCCCATAAGATCTCTGTGTGTTCAGGGATACAGCCAGCATTGGAGACATATGCCTTTAAGACCTAGGGGGCTGTACATTCAGACAGTGACGAGGCAGTCATGTGTTTGGGTTTACAACCAATGAGAAGGCAGAACAACATACTTTAAAAATACGAACCGAGAGGAAGTAGGTCTCTTTTCGCGAAGCTGGGACAGCAGGAGGAAGGGTGAGATTTTAGCTCTGAGCTCTGACCTCTCGGCTTTCTCTTTTACATTGTTTCTGTGTTTCTTATTTAATAAGACGGTTGGATACATCTACATCTGGCGCCCAACGTGACAAGAATTCATTAAAAACTGCTTGGCTTGGCGGCAGGTCCGCTTTCCCGCAAGGGCGGCAGGCGGCCCGCGGCGGCGGCGGCGGCAGCGGCGGCACACGGCGGCCGGCGGCGATCGGCTTCTTAGTCCGAGCTGCTGGCGTCCTAGTCCAGGTAGCAACTTCTAGCCCGGGCCTAGGTCTGTGAGCAGCTTGCCTAAAGCCGGTGCTACAAACAACTCAGACCTGCCCTGCCGAACAGGGCTCTGCCTGTAAAGCCAACGCACGTGGTCGGAGCTTAAGGAAGCCAGACCCAAGCCTTGACTCGGCACAAGAGGGAACACGTGGCTGCATTTAAGCTTTAGCCGGCTACGCTTTCTTGTGCGTTCTCTCTTTCCTCTCTCTCTCTCTCTCTCTCTCTCTCTCTCTCTCTCTCTCTCTCTGGATTTACACCTGGGACACTAGGTGGCTGCTTTGAAAATCCCCTCGGATTTCTACTGTTCTACGCAGATTTGGTAAGTCATAATATATCAGATATTTTAAAGGAAACTATCTAAAAGAGAATTTTTTTCCACATTAAAAAACAAATGGGTTTTATGTGTACATTGGAAGAAAATTGGTTTTTGTTCGAAATTTTAGGCAGTCTGGCAATGGAACAACTATATAATATTAGTATTGGTGGAATTATGCACCTCATCACTATAATAATCCACATTTTAATATTTAAAAAGATAGTCAATTTAAGTGCCAGGATAACAGCGTTAGAAGAACTTGTTAAACCTGTAAAAATTCAGACAGAAGAAATTAACAGTGAAGTTGTTTCAATTCGGGATCATAAGGTTGCAGAAAGAAAGCCTGTTTTCACACAGTCACCCTTAATTTATCCTGTAACAGTACAGCAGATGCCTGATCAAATGGCTACACAAAATACTTGGGCTCCAATTGAAATGTTGGATTTAAAAAGGTTTAAGGAGGCAATAGTATCTTATGGCATGCATTCCCCATATGTAAAGCAAATGTTAAACACTTGGTCAACATATAATAGGATAGTACCACAGGACTGGCGGGACCTCGCACAAGGTGTTCTGGAACCCAGCCAGAGACTTCAATTTCTGACTTGGTTTAAGGAGGAGGCTAAAAACATAGAAAAACAATGGAGGGATAAAGGAGTACAAGTTTGCCAGGATCAGCTTATGGGCGAAGGCCAATATGCTTCAGCACAAGCACAATGTTTATATGATGTCCAAACCCTAATTTTATGTCGAACGGCAGCCTTGAATGCATGGGACAAAGTTGAGGAACCAGGAAAAAAATCTGAGTCATTTACAAAGGTGAAGCAAGGCCCAAAAGAGTCTTTTACAGATTTTTTACAAAGACTGGCTTCAGCAGTAAAGAGAACGGTCTCGGATTCAGAAGCTGGTAAGGCAATAATTGAATCTTTGGCCTTTGAGAATGCGAATGCAGCATGCAAAAGAATAATCAGGCCATTAAGGGCAAGATCTGCACCTATGGAAGATTGGATTAGAGAAACAATTAATGTTGAAGCTGATGAGCATGATGATACATGGGTAGGAGAAGTAATTTCAAAAGGTTTGAGGAGTGTTAGATGTTTTGGATGTGGAAAGCAAGGACATTTGAAAAGGGACTGTAGACAGGTCATTTCCAGAAACAATGTTTCTTCAAGGAACAATGGCAACAGAATGCCCCTTCCTTCTGGAGTATGCAGAAGGTGTGGTAAGGGAAAACACTGGACCAACGAATGTAGATCAACAAAGGACAGACAGGGTAATCCTTTGCCTCAGTCTTCGGGAAACTCCCAGAGGGGCCTCAGGCAGGCCCCCAGTGCAAATCCAGTTCAAACCTTTCCGGCAGCCATAGAGGAAATGCCTGCTCTGGAGAGCGATTAAATAACCAAATGCCTATTGGAATAAATCATGCTGGTCAGAATGATGAAACAGAGAGAATAGAAAATTCAGGAGAAAACATAAAGAAAATTTTTTGGCAAACTTCTATTAATGAACAAAGACCAAAATTAACGATAAAAATAAATGGTGTTTTGTTGTCTGGTCTGGTAGACACAGGTGCGGACGTTACCATAATTGCACCAGAATTTTGGCATCCAACTTGGCCTCTTCAGGAGGTAAACGTTCAACTGTTAGGAATTGGGACATTATCTCAGGTGAAACAGAGTGCAAGATGGCTCGAATGTATAGGTCCAGAAGGACAGAGAGGAAAATTAAAACCATATGTGGCTAACATAACTATGAACCTGTGGGGTCGAGACTTGTTGCAACAATGGAATACTCAGATTAACATCCCTCCAATCTCAGAAACAAATCATAAACTAGCACATGTTACTGAGAGAAATATTAGAAGATATTGTTCTAATGAGTGGTCACCAGCCATCCATATTATACAAGAACAGGGCACAATAACTGATGATCTTCCAAAGACACCAACAGCTCTACCTTTAAAATGGTTAACAGACAAGCCTGTATGGGTCCAGCAATGGCCTTTAACAACAGAGAAACTCCAGGCTTTAGAAGAGCTGGTAGAAGAACAGTTAAATGCTCAGCATATTGAAGAATCAACCAGCCCTTGGAATTCTCCTGTATTTGTTATTAAAAAGAAATCTGGTAAATGGAGAATGGTAACAGACCTTAGGGCAATTAACAAAGTAATTCAGCCAATGGGTTCTCTACAATCTGGGATGCCTTTGCCTACTCTGTTACCAAAAGGATGGCCTCTCATAGTTATTGATTTAAAAGACTGTTTCTTTTCAATACCCTTACAAGAAAAAGACAGAGTAAGATTTGCTTTTACAGTGCCTACTTATAATAATTCTCAACCGGTTAAAAGATTTCAATGGAGGGTCCTCCCACAGGGAATGTTGAATAGCCCAACTCTGTGCCAATATTTTGTACAACAGCCATTGGAAGTGATACGTAAAAAATTTCCTAAATCTATAATTTATCATTATATGGACGATATTTTACTAGCTGACTCAAATGCAGATACTTTAGAAATAATGTTTGAAGAAGTAAAGAAAATTTTGCCTCGCTGGGGATTACAAATTGCTCCTGAAAAGATACAAAGAGGAGATTCTATTAATTATTTAGGATATAAAATAGAGCTACAAAAAATTAGACCCCAAAAGGTGCAAATTCGGAGAGATAGACTACAGACTCTTAATGACTTTCAAAGATTATTTGGAGATATTTCTCATCTACGAACTATTGTTGGGGTAAAAAATGATGAACTGACTAATTTGTTCAAAACCTTAGAAGGTGACAAGGACTTAAATAGTCCAAGAGAATTATCACCTGAAGCTGAGAAAGAATTAGCCTTGGTAGAAAAGAAAGTGCATGAAGGACACGTGAATCGTATTGATCCAAAGCTGGATTGCATTTTGGTTATCTTACCTTCTAGGCGTTCTCCTACTGGAATATTAATGCAGAGGGAAGATATTATATTGGAATGGATATTTTTACCAAATAAACCAAATAAAAAATTAAAAACTTATGTGGAAAAAATCTCTGACTTGATTTACAAAGGAAAAATGAGACTTCGTCAATTAGCAGGCATAGACCCAGCAGAAATTGTCGTACCATTAACTAAGGAGGACATTGAAAAATTATGGACAGAAAGTGAACCTTGGCAAAGAGCTTGCAGTAATTTTTTGGGAGAAATTAACAGCAAATATCCCAAAAGCAATAGAATTGATCTTATAAAGAGAGCTGAATGGATCTTGCCTCGAATTGTACGGCAAAAACCCATATCTGGAGTTCGTACATTTTATACAGATGCCAACAAAGAAGGAAAGGCAGGTTACAAATCAGAAAATTTAAGTAAAGTGGTTCAAAGTCCGTATAATTCAGTGCAAAAATCAGAATTGTATGCTATTCTGTTGGTATTAATGGATTTTTCAGAACCTCTCAACATAGTAACTGACTCTCAGTATGCTGAAAGAGTGGTGTTACATATTGAGACTGCAGAATTTATCCCTGATGCTTCAGAATTAACTTCACTATTTATTCAATTACAAGATACAATCAGGAAAAGGAATCATCCTTTATATATAACTCACATTCGATCCCATACTGGTCTGCCAGGCCCTCTAGCACAAGGCAATGAAGAGATTGATAAATTATTGATAGGAAATGTGCTGGAGGCCTCAGAATTTCATAAAAAACATCACGTTAATAGTAAAGGTTTAAAAAAGGATTTTTCCATAACCTGGCAACAAGCCAAAGAAATAATAAAGAAATGTCCTACTTGTTCCTTCTACAATCAGACGCCATTACCAGCAGGATGTAACCCAAAGGGTACTCAGAGAAATGAAATCTGGCAGATGGACGTGTTTCACTTTACAGAATTTGGAAAATTGAAATATGTACACCACACTATCGATACTTATTCAGGATTTCAATGGGCAACTGCTTTGAGTTCTGAAAAAGCTGATTCTGTAATCACTCATTTGCTAGAAGTTATGGCCATCATGGGTATACCTGCACAAATCAAAACTGACAATGCTCCATCATATGTCTCTGTTAAAATGAAACAGTTTTTTGCTTATTACAATATAAAGCATATTACAGGCATACCACATAATCCTACAGGTCAAGCAGTTATAGAAAGATCAAACAGAACTCTAAAGGATATGCTAAATAAACAGAAATGGGTAACAAAAACCCCCAGAAATAGACTGCATAATGCTCTTCTAACTTTGAATTTTCTGAATGCCAATGAGAAAGGAACAACAGCTGCAGAGAGACATTGGATAATAGAAAAAACTACAGAATTAAATCAGCCTATATACTTTAAGGATGTGCTGACCTCAGAATGGAAACCAGGGTATGTATTACATTGGGGACGTGGTTTTGCTTTTGTTTCTACAGGAGAAGATAAGCTGTGGGTACCATCAAAATTGATAAAGGTTCGATTTGAACAAGAGAGACCTCTTAATTAGAGGAGGTGATAGTTCATCAACCAGCATGAACATCCAATTTAAACTAACTTGTATCAATAAAACATGCCTTTTCATTTCATCAGATAATAACTTGCCAAAAAGGAACATCCCCAAAATTAGTCTTGGGGAAAGGTTTTTGTTTTTGTCTTTTAGGAGAATGAAGGTTAAGGAATCTGAAGAACACTGGACAAATGAGACAACTGAAGAAAAGGGACAAATCATCTATCCCAAGAAACAGAGTGAAACGGTGTATGGGTATATATTATCTAAAAAAAAATTTTATGTCTTCCTAAATGTTTGTTTCTGCTTTTCTCTAAAGATTTAACACTATTGGTCTTCTAACAGTCCCAGTTCAATTAAAATTTAAAGCTGACTTTGGAGTTGGAGAATGGCTCTCTCCTTCTTTAAAATCAAGCATGTTGTTAAAAGGAAAATGCAAACTCCCTGTATCATGCCAGAATAAGAGCCATCTTCTGCTATGGTACTGGACAAAAGCAAAATTAATTAAGGGACTATTCTATTACTAATCTCAACTCTTTGATTCTATTCTGATTCTTTAAACTTTTCTCAAAGTATAAATTTTATATCAAAATTTACAAGATTAATATATATATATACATTTTAAACTTTGTTAAGATATGAATGGTCACATAGAGTACTAACTAATTCTAGAAAAAAGGCTAGCTGCATATATATGTTTTTGTGTTCGAGTCTCTTATCAGTTTTCTGCAGGAAATCACGGCCAGGCCTAATATCAACTGAAGTCTCCAGAAAGAAGATGGGGCCCCACAACAACAACAATTCCACGTGGACAATAATAATATCATTAAGCTGACAAACATCATCCACAGATCAGCTTTGAACTACAAGGTGCTCAGAGCAAATTTGAGATGACTAGCTGAGATGATCCAGTCTCAAAGACTACTTGAATAAGGACTTGAGATAAACCCTCAACTTTGGCATTATACACAGACTGGATAATGAAGGATATAGTTACCTCTCCTAGAATTTGACAATTAACCTAAAATTTTTCTTGCAGGATAAAGAAAACTTCGCCCATACCCAGCAGGAAGCAATTTTAAGAATACGACGCCCACATTCCCAAAGAGGTGGTGTGGGGCGGGTGGTTTTTTGGTCTTTTTAATGGGTTCTGGGTCTGGGATAATTTTCAGTATTTAGGGGGGTTGGTTACAAGTTATTGTCAAGGGTTAGGAAAAAGGCTAAGCAAAGGAGATTAGATTTAAGGTTCTTGTTTAAAAAAGAAAGAAAGAAAGAAAGAAAGAAAGAAAGAAAGAAAGAAAGAAAGAAAGAAAGAAAGAAAGAAGGAAGGAAGGAAGGAAGGAAGGAAGGAAGGAAGGAAGGAAGGAAAGAAAGAAAGAAAGAAAGAAAGAAAGAAAGAAGAAAGAAAAGAGAAAGACAATTACTAGTTTTAAATACTTTACATTGGATTGAATTGTTTTATATTGTACACAAATTTGAAACTGATATTGTTAGAAAATGCTATATGTATATTTCTAATTGTATTTATTCCATCCATTTAACAATGTAATGCAAATTTCTGATCCTTGAATGTTATTATTATCAACTATTAGGATATAAAGAAATGAAAGCTAGTAGTTAGACATTATCATAGAACTTGTAGTCATATTGGATATGTTTTAAAAATTGAGCAGAGATGTTTTAGACAGGTCATCTTCAAACCCTTCAGAGATCTACAGAATATGGCATTTAAAATGTTTTAATAACTTAGAAAATTTTTCTTTTTTGAGACATGTCGGCTCCTGGCAGTACCAATCTACTTTAGAGAAAATATGGGCATTGAAGAAACTGCATATGGAGTCAACTTTCATTCTGGCAAAAGTTAGCCACTGGACAACAAAGTATCCTCGAATCAACAGGACAAAATGGACAGACAGATCACGAAACAAGGGACTACTGATTCTTGCCAAAACAAGTGTGGTTATGGCTTTATCAAAAGGCATCTTCTGAGGCCAGGACAATATGGCCCCATCCCTGAAGTGGCCTTCGCATCCGGAAAAGGTACGGTGCCCTTTTCTTCGAAGGCAGCTTAACAGGCAGAGGGCCGATGGATTCTGTTGTACAATGGAACAGCAGCTGAAAGCTCATGCCTCTCAAAAGTAGACTGGCATTTAATAGAGGGATGTGGAGAAGAAGGGGATGCTGAGATGAAGCCATATATACACAGCCAAGAAGAATGGACAGCTGAATTAAAAAACTGTCAACAATTTCCAGAATTTAAAATCCTGAATCATGACAGGACACTAGTGGAATTCAGGTGTTTCTGGTACGTGGACTGCTCTCACCCAATGTGAGGTTGAACTGTTGACCTTGTGTACATCCTACTTCACAAATGAGTCTGTCAGATACACTAAGCCTATAGGCTGAAGATGATGCCCCAACACTGCGGAGAAACCTCAGGTGACTGCCCAGGCAGCTGGCTGTTTCTGTCAACTCACAAAATTTTTTTGGAAGTTGCTTGCATGCACTTCCTGTTTTTATTTTTGTTAGCTAATATTATTCCCTTCTTGGGTCTCTGAGGGAGTTGAAGATTAGTTATGGTTGAAGATTAGTTAGTTATAGTTGAAAATTAATTAGGATAGAAAGTACATTAGATACATCTTGGAATTATCAAAATAGGATAGATAATGGAATTATTTTCTCTGATTCGTCAAATACCTGTTTAGGTATTTATTACTTGTATATATTGTATATAGTTATTGTACTTTTGTATATAGTTTTTCTTTTGTTAGTCATAACCTTTTGCTTTTTTTCTTTTTATTAAAATAGAAAAGGGGAAATGTGGTGGTAATCTAATTGTATTGAAATATTATTTTGATTTGTACTGAAATATTAATTTGATTGTATGTTAATAAATAAAGTTGTCTGGGGGTCAGAGCTATTAGAGCCATAGCAAGAGTGTGGCGGTGGTGGCACACGCCTTTAATCCCATAGATATCTGTGTGTTCAGGGTCAGAGCTATTAGAGCCATAGCAAGAGTGTGGCAGTGGTGGCACACGCCTTTAATCCCATAAGATCTCTGTGTGTTCAGGGATACAGCCAGCATTGGAGACATATGCCTTTAAGACCTAGGGGGCTGTACATTCAGACAGTGACGAGGCAGTCATGTGTTTGGGTTTACAACCAATGAGAAGGCAGAACAACATACTTTAAAAATACGAACCGAGAGGAAGTAGGTCTCTTTTCGCGAAGCTGGGACAGCAGGAGGAAGGGTGAGATTTTAGCTCTGAGCTCTGACCTCTCGGCTTTCTCTTTTACATTGTTTCTGTGTTTCTTATTTAATAAGACGGTTGGATACATCTACATATAACCTTTATATAAGTATAAATATTATATATGTTATTTATTAGAGAGACAGATTACATTAGTGTTTAATAGTAAAATGCTACATTAAAATGTATCAATTAGTTACATACCAGAAACATTTCTCATTAAAATTCATTACTAAAAGAATAAGCTCGCCTCTCCTGTTTTTTTTTTTTTTTTTTTTTTTGGTTTTTCAAGACAGGGTTTCTCTGTGTAGCTTTGCGCCTTTCCTGGAGCTCACTTGGTAGCCCAGGCTGACCTCGAACTCACAGAGATCCGCCTGCCTCTGCCTCCTGAGTGCTGGGATTAAAGGCGTGCGCCACCACCGCCCAGCTATGACATTTTATATTATAATATATGGCTATTGTGAAGGGTGTTGTTTCCCTGGTTTCTTTCTCAGTCCATTTGTCTTTTGTATATAGGAAAGCTTCTGAATTTTGTGAGTTAATTTTGTATCCAGTTACTTTGCTGAAAGTGTTTATCAGCTGTAAAGGGTTCTTGGTGGGATATTCTATTCTATCATCTATAAGTAAAGATACATTGACTTCTTCTTTTCCAATTTTTATCTTCTTGATCTCCTTCAGTTGTCTTAGTGCTCTAGCTAAGACTTCAAATACTATATTGAAGAGGTATGGAGAGAATGGACAACCTTGTCTTATTCCTGATTTTAGTGGAATTGCTTTGAGTTTCCCTCCATTTAAGTTGATGTTAACTGTGGGCTTGCTGTAAACTGTCTTTATTATGTTGAGGTATTTCCCTCGTTTCCCTAATCTCTCCAGGACGTTTATCAAGGAGGGGTGTTGGATTTTGTCAAAGGTTTATTTTTGCATCTAATAAGATGATCATGTGGTTTTTGTCTTTCAGTTTGTTTATATGGTGGATTACATTTATTGATTTACGTATGTTGAACTATCCCTGTGTCTCTGGAATGAAGCCTACTTGATCATGGTGAATGATCTTTTTGATGTGTTCTTGGATTCGGTTTGCAAGTATCTTATTGAGAATTTTTGCAACTATGTCTGCAAGGAAAATCGGTCTGTAATTCTTTCTTTGTTGGGTCTTTACGTGGTTTGGGTATTGGGGTAATTGTGGCATCATAAAGTGAACTGGGTAATGTTCCCTCTTTTTCTATTTTGAGGAGTGTTGCCATTAACTCTTCTTTGAAAGTCTAATAGAATTCTTTGTACTGCTTTTGTTTGTTTCTGTGTCCTCCTGCTCACTTCCAATTTTGTTAATTTGGATATTTTCTCTCCAGCTTTTAGTTAATTTGAGTAAGGGTTTGGCAGTCTTACTGATTTTTCTCAAAGAACCAACTCTTTGTTTTACTGAGTCTTTGTATTGCTTTTGTTTGCTTCTATTTTATTGATTTCAGCCCCAAGTTTGGTTATTTCTTGACCTCTACTCCTTTTCACTGTGATTTCTTCTTTTCTGTACTAGAGTTTCAAGAGTGCTGCTCTTGAAAATTTTTTTTTGATGTAAACACTTAGTGCTGTGAACATGCCTCTTCGAACCATCTTCATTGTGTCCCATAAGTTTGGGTATGTTGTGTATTCATTTTCATTCAGTTCTAGAGAGTCTTTAATTTCTTCCTTGACCCAGTTTTCAATCAATAGTGAGTTGTTAGGTTTTCATGAGTTTGTGAACTTTCAGTTGTTTCTGCTGTTGTTGATATCTAGCTTTAATCTGTGGTGGTCTGATAGGATGCAGGGAATTATTGCAATTTTCTTCTTATTTATTTATTTTGGTTTTTTGAGACAGGGTTTCTCTGTGTAGTTTTGGTGCCTGTCCTGGCTCTCGCTCTGTAGACCAGGCTGGCCTCGAACTCACAGAGATCCGCCTGGCTCTGCCTCCCGAGTGCTGGGATTAAAGGCGTGCGCCACCACCGCCCGGCTTCAATTTTCTTCCATCTGTTGAGACTTGCTTTCTGAGTATTCAGCTAATTTTGGAGAAAGTTCCATGAGGTGCTGAGAAGAAGGTATATTCTTTTGTGTTTGGGTGAAATGTTCTGTAAATATCAATTGGGTCCATTTGGTTTATAATGTCAGTTAGCTCTTGAATTTCTCTGTTTAGTTTTTGTCTGGATGACTATTGTAGTGAGGGTGGGGTATCGAAATCTCTACTGTCAGTGTGGTGGTGGATGTGTGTTTCCCCTCTTTTGATTTGCTGGTCTGGGGATTATGTATTCCCTGTCTTTTCTTGGGTGTAATTAACCTCCTTAGGTTCTAACACTTTCTGTAGGGCTGGATTTATAGATAGATATTGTTTAAATTTGGTTTTATCATGGAATATCATATTTTCTCCTTCATCTATTGTGATGGAAAGTTATGCTTGATATAGTAGTCTGGGTTGGCATCTGTGGTCACTTAGAGACTGTAGCACATCTATCCAAGCCTTTCTGGCTTTTAGTCTCCATTGAGAAGTTAGGTATAATTCTAACAGGACTGCCTTTATATGCTACTTGGTCTTTTTGCCTTGTAGCTATTAATATTCTGTCTTTGCTCTGTATGTTAATGTTTTGATTATTATGTGCCCTGGGGGACTTTCTTTCTAGTCTATTTGGTGTTCTGTATGCTTCTTGCACCTTCATAGGCATATCTTTCTTTAGGTTAGGAAAACCTTCTTCCATGACGTTGTTGAAAATATTTCTGTGCTTTTGACCTGGGTTTCTTCTCCTTCCTCTATTCCTATTATTCTTAGATTTGGTCTTTTCATAGTGTCTCAGATTTCCTGGATGTTTTGTGCCTGCGTTTTTTTAGATTTAACATTTTCTTTGAGGTATTCATTTCTTCTGTTGTGTCTTCAATGACTGAGACTCTCTCTTCCATCTCTTATAATCTGTTAGTGAGGCTTGCCTCTGGTTCCTGTTCAAATTCCTAAATTTTTCATTTCCAGATTTCCCTCATTTTGAGTTTCTTTATTGATTCTATTTCCCATTTCAGGTCAGAACTGTTTTATTCATCTCCTACCACTGTTTGTTTGTGCTTTCATACCTTTCTTTAAGGGATTTATTTACTTCCTCTTTTAAGACCTCTATCATATCCATAAAGTCTGCTTGAAGATCTTTTTCTTGTGCTTCTGCAACATTGCTCCTCAGGGCCTGTGGAAGGGTTGCTGCACTCTAGTGGTACATACTATCCTGGATGTTATTGGTTGTGTTTTTATGTGGTTTCTGGGCATCTAGGATTTGGGAGATTGTAACTCTAGGTGTGTATATCTTGTCTTGTCTTTGTTGGGTGGGTGTTTTGTTCCTTGGTTTCTCTTTCCTCTCTGACTCAAAGGAGAGTGTGGTGGCTGTGTATTGCCTGGCAGGAAATACTTCTGGGGTCCTGATAGGGGTGGCCACTGGTGGTTCAAGGTAAAAATGTGTTTTTGGGTATTTGGAGCTGACAGTTAGGAATGAGGATGGGCTGGAGTGTGTGAGGGCACCTATAGGAAGGAGGGAAGAAGGGTGTTCCACTAGGATCTGATTAGTCTCCTGGGAATGGGGGCAGAGAGGGAGAAGAGACCACAGCAGAAGGTCTTTTACAGAGCTGGGGATGAGACCAGGGGCCTGGACTTGGAGGAATAGAGGGAGAGGTGAAGATCTACAGTTAGTCTAGCTGCTTCCCTTGTCAGAGTGGCCTGTGGGTCCCCAGGGAGTGCCTGCTGGAGTTGGGGGCTGCGATACAGCAAGGAGTTGGAAGTAGGTTAGAAGGAGATCTGTGAGATCCCTAGAGGTGGGGACTAGGGTGGGGAAAGGCAGCTATATCAGGTGGTCTGCTGCAGATTTCAGGATGGGAGTAAGAGATTGGATTATAGGAGAGCAAGAGTTGGGGGGAGTGGTGCGTGCACGTGTGTGTGTGTGTGTGTGTGTGTGTGTGTGTGTGTTATATGTGATAGGTGAAGCTCTGTAGTTAGCTTACCTGCCTCCCTTGTCTGAGTGCTATTACTTTTTAATGAAATACTTTAATGGATTACTAAAATATGTATGTACATTTTGCCATATAGATGCTTTGCAAGAACCTTTTTAAAAAATTTAATCAACAGTATATCATACACACATTAACATCTATTGGCTTTTACTTTAAAAAGTTATAAATGGTGTGGTGACATGTCTCAGTGGGTAAACGTTCTTGCCATCAAGACTTCTGACCTGAGTTCAATCCCTGTGACCCACTTGGTAGAAGGAGAGACTGGACTCTTACAGTTGTAACCTCTGACCTCTACACTTGTGCTGGAGCCTGCTCACACTCCCCCCGAAAAATAAATAAAAGCTAGAAAACAAGTAAGAGTAAAAACCTCTCAAAAATTATGAGGATATCTATTTTTTTTAAAGTTATATGTGACATAAAATTATAAGGATTATATACAATATGAAATTAGCTTCATATGATTTTATGACATACAGTATTTGTTATATATAATATACAATTATATAAATTATGCAACATAAAATGTATAATATACTTTACATACTCCATCATATTTTAGATGTAAATTTCTATAGCTACAAAAATTATAGGTTCTATAAAAGTAATAATATTTAAATTATAGATAATATAACATTTTTATATGTAATGGAAGTATTTAATACAATTTGTAAAAGAGAAAGTCAGCAATGTGGCTGGTGGGGACTTCTGAGTAAGGAGAATGTTTATGCTCCGTGGAGGACCTGACAGAGTTTTCACCTCTGCAAACTGATTGTCAACATATGGGTAAATAACAATCTGCCGAGTTTGAAAAATTAGTTATAATCCATTTCACATAATGCATGCAAAGCTCAGCAGGCAGCGGCCCATAATGGAAGGATTAGTTTGGGGCCTTAGGGTAGTTTTTAAAATTCACAGGCTGATAGAGTGTCACACCCCATATGGACCCAGATTATTCTCGTCAGGGAGTTTCCAGTACTGCCTTCCCTCCTACGGAACACTGTATATTCCTAATGCCGGAGAGACTGCTTCCACCATCCATCAGGGCGGCAGCTGGAGACATTCCCTGGTGATAGGTAGGCGGGAGGCGGAAAGTGCCTTTTAAGAATGTGAATAGATTTGTGAGAACCTCTTAGGTCACTTCTAATTTCTCTGCTTTCTAAGCCACAGTGTAGCCTTTCCTTTCTTGTGCCCCTGACTGGCACCCTGCTCCAATCACCCTGTATGCACTGCTCCTTGCAGATTTCAATGGCTTGCCAGCATGGAACAAGAGACTGTCCACATGGCCATTGTCACTTATATTTCTTCCCTGGTTTTTGTCTCTTTGCTCCTACCTGTCTGCTTCAATTTGAACCATTTCCTGCATCCGAATTGTATGTCTGCCCCTGCTTTAATCTTGTTAGTGCCTTCCTCTCCTGTCTCCGTGTCCTTGTAGGGTTCCTTTGGACTTTCCTGAGAGGGACCTTTCAACCCCCAACTCTGCTGATCCCAGCTGGAGAAGGAGGAGAGCAGCCACTCTGGCTGCCCCTGCGTACAGTGGTGTCTGCTCCTGGGCTGGGGTGTGGGCGTTTTTTGTTTTCATGAACTCTTCTCATGAGTATGAAATGAAATGCCAGAACAAAGCGATGATTTAGCAGGTCTGGAATCACACACACACGGAGCTCTTAGCAACCTGCTCCTACTAGCAACCAGAGATTAGAAACACTTCCCCACTAAGTGGCTTCAAGTCTGGTGGAAATGAGAGACCAATTCACTCTGCTGGGAATGATAGGCTTCATACCCTAATGGATGTGTCCCCCACAAGCCACATGTCATCAAGGACAGCTATGCATGCAGCCTGACGTGAAGTCATAAACTGACTTCAAACGTGAGAAACATTTTTTTGGCGTTTGTTTTGGCATTTGCAGTCCTCAGGTATGAAAACTTTGTAGGCAACCATGTCATGTCACAGTGTCAAAAGTCTGGACACACCTGCTTTAGACTATTGTGTCGTGTCAAATCCCTCCAGGAGGCAAAGCAAACACAAGTTTCTAGGTGGCTTATTAGGCTTTATGTTATTGTTAGTGCTAGGGTTTGAGTTTGTAAGTAAAGCTTATAAGTCACCTTGCATATAACTTTGTAAAACAGGCTTTAGAGTCAGGAAAGGCTGGCGGCTCAGTCTGTAATCCCAGAATGTGGAGAAGCAAGGCAACATGACAGCTAAGGTTTGAGGCAATCTTGAGTTACATAGTGAGTTCAAGGGAGCCTGCACCATATAGCAAGAAATTGTCTTGTTAAAAAAAAAGTAGGAGGAGGAGGCCAGATATCTAAGTCAGGAGTGCATTAGATGTATGTTTGAAAAGAATAATTGATTGACTGAGGTTTAACTCAATTTGATGTCCTTTAGAAGTTAAGTGGATGTTAGCGTTAAGTGATGGCAGGAAATGGTAAAAAAAAAAAAAAAAAAAAAAAAAATTCTGCTGGGCTATGAAGAATGGAGAAGGAGGTCAGACCGGGAATGACATCTCTTGGAGAGAATTTACAAAATAGGCCAAGCACACGTGGACTGTGTGACTTCATTTAGCTGGAAAAGGAGTTCTGAGCAACTCAGTGATCTCTGATGTCTTCTCCCAGGAGAAATGAGCTCTTTTCTTGGAAGGGCACAGCGCTGAAAGCTGACTCCACCCTGAGGCTCTTATCTAAACCCGTCTTGTAACGTTATCTCTTTGAGACATTTCTTTTTGGTCTCTTATAACAGTTGTCTTTTTGTGTGTCTCACTTACTTTGGGTGTCCCACTCATTCTAGATTGCCTGGGACAGTTCTTGTTTTCATGCCTGTTGGGATGGTTTAACCAGGCATAGTTCACTCTGTTACTCTTAGAAATGTCTTGCTTTGAATGATGATAAATGACAAGTTGCTTGAGTCTTCTTCCAGTGAAAGTGAAAGCACCTGTTGTCAATCAGGATGACAGAAGAGGGCTGCTCAGTCTACTGGAATTCCGAAGAGTCTCTAAGGAAGGGACGCTTTGCAGATGTGTGGATTTAGTCCAGGGCATCAGACAAGTGTTGAGACACAAAGCCTGAAAAGGGGAAAGAAGAAAGAGCATTAGGGGAGCCCAGGAGAGAAGTGAAGCCCTAGAAAAGGGGGCACTAGAAATGCCATGGTCTTGGAAGGTCTCTATCACTGCTACCATGTTCCCAACCACAGTCTCCCTACCTGTTTACCTCCTCTTTTGTTTACTGTTGGCTGAACCAAAATGTACATCAGAGGTCAAAAGCAGCCTGGTAATGAAATTGGAAGGTCTTGCTGACCTGGGGAGAACTCACAGAAAAGCTCAGAGCATAGACTGAGGTGCTCGGGTATGTGGGCTATATGGATATACACGCAAAACACCACAGGATAGGAATAAAGCCAGACTTGGAAGCAACTGAAGGATTATACTCACTATATGTAAGACAGTAAGCCCCAAGACTGAAGATAGATTAGCAGCTGAGCACATGTTAAACAGATGCTAGTAGTATGCAGTGGTGGTCAGATTAGTGGTACAGATTCAAGGTTTGAAAGGACTTTGGAAGCAAATGGCTGCTATGGGCTGGGACAGTTTGAAGGAGAGGTTTAGGATGGCATTGAAACTAATGCAACTTCTGTGGGTGAGGAGATGTTGGGCTTCTTTGGAAAAGAGCATGAACAAGAACACAGGTGCCTGTCTGAAATGACCTTTGGCCTCCTGGCTTCCTGCTTAGTTTTGTTCTTTGTTTTTTTAAAGATTTATTTATTTTAATTTTATGTGTGTGGGTGTTTTGCCTGGATGTCTGTCCATGTTCCATGTGATTGCAGTGCCCACAGGGGCTGAAAGAGGTTGTTGGATCCTGGAGTTACAGACAGTTGTGAGCTTCTGTGTGGGGGGCTGGGAGCTAAACCTGGGTCCTCTGCAAAAGCAACAAGTGCTCTTAACTGCTGAGCCATCTCTATAGACAACCCCACCACCACCACATGCTTAGGTTTTAAAAACTCTATGGAGAGTCTTACTCAGGGATGTTCAATCTGTGGTCCGTTGCATGTGACCACATGAGGGTGAGGAGAGCTGTGGATGTGGTAGAACCTAAAACTGTGAACTTAAACATGTGAGTTTTTAGAGATTTATTTTGAGGACTGAGTAACTTGGATGTGTGATTCTCAAGTGTGTGCTTTGTAGATGATGGCGTGGTGTAGCAATGTCAAGAGTCTAGACAACCCAAAAGGAAGTTACAAGTGAGTTCTAAGAGACCTGAGTTGTCAACAGTCATTCATACATTCCTTCAGGAAATGCTTATTGAGAGCATGGTCCTGAGATCCATTGATAGCAAATAAAAGAAGACATGGTACGTTCCCTCGAGGAAAAGAATGGAAAAGGCAACCAAGGAATCAAGCAGTTATTTTGCCAGGTGAGGACTGGGGTGTGCAGGTTGATGTGCAAGCAAGCCCACCAGGACCCATCTGCAGGAGACTCGGGCAGAGAGTGGGACCACGGCAAATGTTTCTGGAGGTGGCAACAAACCCTGGATCCCTGTGGGGGACAGGAGCTCCATAATTGCATTTCTGTTCATTTGTGTCTATCATGATGCATTCTAAAGAAAGGAGGAAGAGTTGGTTGACTTAAACTCAGAGTGGAATAAAGAAAACATTAGATAAAGCATGGGGTTGCCGTAGGGAGAGTCATATACATATATATCTGTACACACACACACACACACACACACATATGAATGAATGAACATGATAGCTTTTATTTCCCCTGGGTTTTTCCAGACAGGGTTTCTCTGTGTTGTTTTGGTCCCTGTCCTGGCTCTCCCTCTGTAGACCATGCTGGCCCCGAACTCACAGAGATCTGCCTGGCTCTGCCTCCCGAGTGCTGGGATTAAAGGCGTGTGCCACCACCGCCCGGCACATGACAGCTTTTGATGTCAGAGCAGCCTTGTGAGGTTGTACTTTTTTTTCTCATTCTATCAATGAGGAACCTGAGGAGTGGTGAATAAAATGTCCAGAGCCCACAATCTTGACAAGCAGTCCAGCGAAACAGATCCAGGCTGGTTTCCACTCCAGTCGGTTGTTTTTCCCAGCATGCTCTGGTACAAGAGATGTACTGTGTCTTAGCCCAAGTGTATAGATTTTGCACTCTTGAAGGTGCTTCTTAAGGTGCTTTCCAGGACAGGAGGAGATGGTGGTACATTTTAAAGAACCGAAGAGTCAGGCAAGTGACTGGAAAGGCATTTGGGGGCAAAAGAAATGAAGTCCAAGGGGAGAGGGGCATGAGAGAGCAGAGTTTTGGAAGGGTGAGAATTAGCTCGGTGTGATTGACAGTTCTGAGAGGAATGGTGAGGGGCGGGGCTGGAAGCCATGAGCAAGGGCCGAATTGGAAGCTTCAAATGTTTCTCTTTCCGAGGGCTGGTGAAGGATCCGGAAGGAGTTTAATCAGAGAGTGTGGCGTAGCAACTGAGAATTCTAAGAACCTCATCTGGGTAGCAGTGTGAGCAAGTCAGCCAGGGTAAGACGGGAGTTAAGAGGCCCGTCGGGGGCTAGCTGCAGCCTTGGAGCCGATGTAGGAAAGTGAGGGAGAAGTTCACACTGGGAGCTGTGGTGGAAAAAACATTAGATGGAGCTGGACACCTGGGTTAAGGGGCTAAAATGACAAATACTTGGACAGCTAGGTAAGAGATATCATTCATGAGATAGGGGGCACCTTGGTTGGAGGGTCAAAATCACAAATACTTGGACACTATCGTTGGTGAGATAAGGGCACTGACAAAACATGGATTAGGGGCAGTAGGTTCTTTGGAGGCTGATCACCCCGGGGCAAAGAAATCCAGCTTAGCCCCCTGCACCTCACTGTTCTTGCTTGGTTTGTTGTGGCCTTAGGAAAAATAAAACAGTGATCTCAGAGAAAATGATACTTGTCAGTAAGAGCTCAATGTGATTTTAATTTTAGTAAGGTTTATTGTTTCCATTATAAGGTGATATATCAGCATACAATTAAAATAATATAGACAAGCCCCATTTCAAAATTGTTCCCCAAATAATCTTACAATGATATGTAACATTTTTGGGTATATACTTTTCAGTGTTTTTGTTTTGATATATATATATATACATATATATATATATATATATATATATATATATATTCCCAATAGGTTGGGTAATGTATCAATTCTTGGCCTTTTGGCTGAAATCAAGTGTAATAAGTTGGGTAATATTTTCATAATTAAATATATTCTACCAGGTTGATTGCAGTCCTCGGGGGAGGACTTGTCCTGGAGGAGGTGGGAATGGAGGGTAGGCTGGGAGTAAGGGGAGGGGGTAGGAGGGGGGAGAATAGGGGAACCCATGGCTGATATGTAGAACTGAATGGTATTGTAAAATTATATATATATATATATATATATATATATATATATATATATTCTATATATCTTCTAAAAGCAATAATAATTTTATAAGGTAAATTTGGGTGTTGAAGACTTCTGTTTACAAATACAGCATATTCTTTTGAACTGTGTTCCTGCTGTAGAATATTTAAGTTGTTTCCAATTTTTATTTGTTTGCTTTGTTTTTCAAGACAAGATTTCTCTGTATAGCTCTGACTGTTCTGGAACTAGATCTATAGACCAGGCTGGCCTCAAACTCACAGAGATCTGCCTGCCTCTGCCTCCAGACTGCTAGGATTAAAGGCGTGTGCCACCACCTCTCAGCTTGTTTCCAATTTTTAAAAAGATTTATTTTTATTTCATTTTATTCCCGTGTGTGTGTGTGTGTGTGTGTGTGTGTGTGTGTGTGTGTGTGTGTATCTGCTATAGGTGATATGTGTACATGCCCCAGTGAGGGCCAGAGAGGGCATCAGATTTTCCTGGGGCTGGAGTTACAAGGGGTTGTGAGGCACCTAATGTTGGTGCTGGGAACTGAAATCAGGTGTTCTGGAAGAGTAACAAGCACCCTTAGCCACAAAGCCCATTTCCCATTTTTAATTGTTGCAAACAACACTGAAATGAAGCAATTACAGCTTAAATTCCCTAATTAACTGCTGACATTTTCATAATACATAATAAGTTTGATTATTAAGTCAAGTTTGGGTATGTTTTACTGTTAAAACATGATTATGCAAAAAAGAGCTGTTTGTAAAGTGATCTGAAAGAAATATATGGTGTTTTCTTTAATTTGAAGGTATAAGGACAAACTGATATACATGTATACTGGAGGGAAATAATTTTAAAGAAAATTAGCATGGCTATTACAAAGGAAGTATAGAAATTATCTGTGAGTTGAGTCACTCTATTTTCACCAAGGACAGGGTCTACATTTCTTAATGGGATTCCTTTGCTTTAATGACTTTTCAATGTCTCCCAAGGGAGCATGAGCATGTTGTCAGCTCTCCAGAATGATCTAGGGATTGATCAGCCTTGTAAATAAATGCAACTGTAGTTAAATCCACCTTCCTGTGCACAATGAATCTTGCCTCCATCTTTTAAATTTTTCCTTGATTTGGAAACAACCACTAGGGATAGGAAGTGCATTATAGACTATTATAGACTGGTCATTTCCCTCTTCTTCATAATTCTGCAGACCACACTCTGTGTTAGTGTCTGCCCTGTCTGTCCTTGCCCAGCTTCCAATAGTCAAGCATCAAAACTCCTTTAAAAACAAGATGCATGTATTTATTTTTATGTGTCTGAGTGTTTCGCCTACATGTATGACTGTGCACCACATGAATGCCTGTGGAAATCAGAAGAGGGATTTGAACCCCTACAACTGGAGTTAGGAATGGTGTTGAGTTGGGAATGGTGGTGAGCCACCGAATGGATGCTGGGAATCAAATACGAGTCCTCTGGAAGAGGGGCCAGTGTTCTTAACTGGCGGACCACCTCTCTAGCCTCCTGTACATTTCTTGGAAGAGGTGACAAGGTTTCTAGCTTGTCTGGATAAAGTTAAATTTTGGTACCAGCAGGAAATGGATACAGGAGGCCAGTGCTGAAGGGATGATCTCTAGCACACAGTAGAACATATAGATTGCCCCAGTGTTTAGGAAAACACCAGCACCTATGAATTCTAGGACATTCTGGCTGGATGTAGATACATTTTACCCGTCTCAACACTTTTACTGCAAGTCTTTTTCTAAAATAGAACAAATAGAAAGTGTAATCTAACCTCACACATATTTTAAAGGAAGGTATACTAGGTACAATGTAAAGGAGAAAGTAGGGAAAAGAGTTTGCAATAAACATATTTTAGAGTCAGATACTTATATTTATGCTTAGCATCACAGTGAATGTGACAGCTACAAAGGCCGACTATTTATTAGCACAAAAGAATGTGGTTTTTTAATGACTCAAATTCCACAGCTGAACTGGCATCGCCATTGGAAATATCATTTCCACTCTGAGTTATGAGTGAGACAACATCCAGTTTTCTGTTCATTTATGTGGTAGCTGCATTCCTAGAAAACTTTGTGCATTCAAAGCCCTTCAAAAATACTTTGGGGCTGGGTGGTGGTGGCACATACCTTTAATCCTGGCACCCAGGAGGCAGAGGTAGTCAGATCTCTGAGTTTGAGGTCAGCTTGGTTTACAGAGTGAGTTCCAGGACAGCCAGAGCTGTTACAAAGAGAAACCCTGTCTCAAAAAACAAAAACAAAAATAAACAAGCAAGAATACTTTGGGTCTTGTGTGTAAATTAACGGTAGGCTCTAGGTTTGGATTATTATAAACATGTTCTTCACCTACATGAATGACATTCAAAATTTGTCTCTAACCTAAGACAGTTCTTTGTTTGCAGGTTTAAGCTGAATATTGTTGGGCATTTCTAGTCTTCTGACTCATTCATTATTAGAGCCAAAACCACCTACACAATTTTTACCCATGGTCAGTGCCAGCTGTTTCCTCATTCCTGGCCTCTTTTTCAAAGAAGTGAAAATAAGAGAACATAAACATTTGTAAAAGAAGAATTTTATTTGGAGCAAACCAATAGTACCGATGATAGAGGAATACACTGTCAAGATCGACATCGGATCATATGAGTGAGAGTATTCAACACCCATCCCGGGGCTACAGCAGTCCAGGCTCTCTTTTTATGCAGTCTAAAGGAAGGAGAGACTACCTGCAGGAAGGAAGAGCTGCTTAAAAAGTGCCATAGTTTGGGTGGTTCTCTATTTGATTTATGGATTAGGTCGTGTATTTACTTTTCCTACTGTGCATGTCCTTTCCCATAATGCATCTGATTTTAACTATATGCATGCCCAATTATGCATAGGCATAACATGATAAAAAAGGGGTCTCCCTAAAAGATTAATAAAGCACACAATTTGGCCTTACTGTACATGCACTCAAAACCAGTTCAAGCCAGACTGGCCCTTCTGTTCTTCATACCTGGGTAAGAAACATATATTAATAGAAGCTGCCTACATTTGGTTGTTACTAGGGGTGAGAAAAGTGATACTATTGCTCCAACGTGAGAGTTTATATAACTGATACAGGTGGGGGGCTAAGAGGGCCCTGCAGTCGCTAGTGGCATTGTTTGGAGAGAGGTCGATGCATAGTTCACACGGGTGAAGGGATGGGACTGCCAGGTGTGATATTAAAAAAGGGACACAATGCATAAACCAAACCAAATGGGGTCCCAAGCTAAACTCTCCCCCGTGTTTGTCTGCCTCAAAATTATAAAAGGTACCCTAGGAGGGTCTTTACCTTCATCTTGATTACAGTTCTCAGTTAGCAGACACTGTTTCTCTTTAAATTAATATATATATATATATATATATATATGTTTATTATAGCTTCTTCAGTTGCATAATATTTGAGTAGCGCTTTTTGAGCTATGGAACGGTTTTATTCTGTCTTATTTCACACTTTTTCCCTATTTTTTTTTAAACATACATTTAAAAAGTCACCTGAAGTTTTATTTAATGGTTGGCTTATCTTTATTTAATTTAAATATATGCTGTTTCATTACCAAGTTTACAACATGCTTTGTATTAATTTTCTTCTTTCATCAGTTCATGCATGTATATAATGTGTTCTAATTCATCTCACCCCTCCTCTCTTATCTGTCTCCCTCTCCTATCAACTCCCACTCCCAAGTCTTCTTTTTTCACAGCCATGTCTTTTTGTTTTGTCTTATGACCCACTGAGTCTAACCAGGCCCATCCACGTGACCATGAGTTTGGAACTATCAGCTGGAGTCTGTTGAGTTCACCAATGGGCATGCACCAGAGGAAATGACCCTCCGACACCCCAAATCTATCAATAATTAGTAGTTCAGCAGAAAGGGGGAGGGTCCCATAAGCCCTTCCTTCATCCATGCCTGACTGTGGGCAGGGCCAGTCTTGTACAGGGCCAGTGAAAGTGACTTCAGCTGTTCCGAGTTGTGTTCATGATGGCAAAGGCTGTCAAAGCCCTTCTTCCTATCTCCCAGCTTTTCTGAGAGATTCCCTTCGCTTCAGAGGGGGCGATATCAATGACATATTTAGGGCTAAGCATTTAATTAATTGTCATTAATTCTCCGCACCTGGAGCAGCCCTAAGTCTCTGGCTTTTGCTGATTTAGCAGATTTTGCCTCTGAGGTTGAGAGTTATCTCGTGATTCTTAAAAGGGATTTCTAATATTGTGCTCTTAAGTATTTACCTAATAAAGTCTCCAGTTCTAACTATTTTTAAGTGTATAGTTCGGCAGCATTAAACATTCATATTGTTGTGAGCTGGTACCGGCATCTGTCTCCAGAACACTTTCATCTTTAAAATCATATGGTCTGTTTTAATTGGGGTTTCTTTCTGGGTCTTCTCAGTGGCAGCTATCTTGGGTATTGATGTATTTCTTGACTCTAATTAGTTCATATTTGTGGCTCAACTTTTCTCCTTTTCGATCACGTTGGCTGTGCTCTAACGTTTGTCTGTGCTGGCGGTTCCTCTGTCCCTAGTCACGTGATCCCCATCACTCCAACTGCAGCCGGCCTGACCTGCCATAGCTCTGCCTGCGTGGTTGGGCTGAGTGACTCATTGCCATTTGCCTTTCTGGAAAATTCATTTTTTTTCCCCCGAGGTACATCCTTTCATATTCATTTTGGCCTTGTTGATCTTCTCACCTACAAACTTCCGTCCCTGCTTTACCTGTGTCCACCTGTCTGTCTGAAATCCTACTTTGTCAGGCTGCACATTGGCTAGAGGAGGCAACTTGGCAAGGTCTCAAGCGCGCTGGACCTGGTATGAGAGAATGACACATATAGTTCTGTCTTGTACTGCATGACTGAGTGTGTGAGCTGTCACTGCTTTAGGCTCGATTGCCTCATTTGAAAAATGAGAGAGCTGGAACAGACAATCACCAGCATAAAAAATACAAACTTGTGAGGACAGGATGAAGTCCTGAATGACTGTGTTTTGTAGACACGAGCATGGGTACGTCAAGGACCCCGGTATCTCAGATCCATGGGACTAGCAAGGCCTTCCCCTGGTCTGAGTATGGATGTCGACAGCATCTGCAGAAAGTGTCAACCACAGGTTCCTCTCCAGGATTGCTGCACCTGAGACTGGTCCCCTACAGAGAACCTCTACTCAGGGCAGCCAACCAGCATCATTTGGCTGTATTTAATAGAAGAACTGAGTGTCTGGGCTGCTGGTACATCATCACCAGAGCACACCACACCCTCAAACCCAGCTTTTCTGTTGTTCCTTTATTACCTGTTGCTCCAGTCAAGTTGATCCCAAAGTCTTTCGGGTCAGGGCACAAGTTTGCGGACTGCGAATGTGGCTCACCTCAGAGCATTTATAGAGCATGCAGGAAGCCTTATTGTCTGTCTCCAACACCCAGCATTGTATTAAACTAGGTGTGGGTCCAAAGGATGGCTCAGTGGATAAAAAACACTTGGTGAATGAACCTGATGACCTGGGTTTGATCCCAAGGTGGAACGAGAGAACAAACACCTAAAAATTGTGGCACACATGCACCCACACTCACACACATCATCATCACACATATGCAACAGTAATAAACAAAACAAAAAAACTGATCACGGTGGTCCAGAGTTGTGGTCCCAGACAGCACTTGGGAGGTGGAGGCCAGAGGATCAGAAATTCAAGGTCATTCTTAGCTACATAAAAGACTTCCAGGCCAGCCTGGACTCCATGAGACCCTATCTCAACAACAACAAAGCAAGCTTCCTCCCAAGTTTGTAAATTAATTTTTATAAGAGAAAATACCTATTTGTAGAACTTTGCAAAGTATCAAATGCAAGTGAAAAATCACAAAAAGTATAAGGTATTTCTATGAAGCTATTATTGCAGTAAAAGATGCTTCTTATATGAATATACACTTTTAATTGATATTCTGAAGCTATGAGCCTGGTTAACATAACTGCAAACACAGATATGGCTTGCTTATTGAGTAGGAATATGGTGCTACAGTGGTGTTTGCTGAATGAATGTTGTCCAAAAGTTATGCAAATGCACAATTCACAAGTATTCAGGCCAGAGTAACTCTCAGATCGTAGAGTATGATTTGGAAGGCCATCCTGAAGTCCTAGGGCACCCGCGAGGTGTGGAGTGCATTTATTATGGCTGCTGTGAGAACATACGTTTGTTTTATAGTCCGTCAGGGACATTATCTGCAAAAGTCAGCCTGACAGTGATACTTTCCTGTGAAAAGAGAGACAACACCCAAAGGAGCTTCGATGGGAGCCCTGAGGAGTCAGATATCATCAGATAGCAAATGCTCTGCTGCCATTTACCAAACCCTTCAAATGTGTCAGGCTAGGGGTTAGAGGTCATGGCTGACCCAGCGCTGTGCTAAACCCTTTCAGAGTCAGCATGAAAGGCAGAAGGCGTGCTGTGTGCTGTATAACGCATTGCATGGTTTTATATATTTAAAAATGGCTACTGGCTTTAATATCATCGAGTTTGATTCTATTAAAGCCACGTAGGCAGATTCTTAATAAATTATGCTTGGGGTAGGAATTAAATATTTAAACATGACACTATGCGAGTTTTAATGTGCCTAATTTAAAAATTTTAAGTATTTTTAGTCTGCTTTAGAAAAGAAAAATCCTAAGTGTATAAGTTTTTTCAACACAGCTCTTATAATAATTAAACATTTTAAAAACATGAAGAGATGTACATAGGTTGCATATTCTTTACTTCTCTAACCTTAGGTTTTACCAAAGCTTGGCATGGCACCAGCAGATCTTGGCTTTGTTGAAAACATTATTATTCTATACTAAGGCAGAAGTCCCCATGGTGGTGATACCCCTGCTAGATTGTCACATACCCCGTGACAACCCTGTCACATCCACCCTGTGAGTGAAGCAGACATCACAACAACAGTGAAACACTTATAAATGAGAGGGAAAAACAAAGCAAAACAAAGATTTTTCAGTGCTCCACCTCCCTGACCTAAGCTCTGCTTGTCCGCCATTGCATATCCAACGAGGTTTCTCCTGGGATTTGCTTGTAGCTTTTGAAGGGACTCTAGCCAGCCTGGGTCTGGCAAACATGGCCTTGCCCTTCTCCCCCATTCCCTCTGCCTTGCTAAAAACCATTAGATCACATTCCTAAAGCTGGCTACCACGGTCTATTCCCTTATTTGGCCTCTTCCTCCTCCTGACGCTGATTACCAAAGGTCCAGGTATCAAAGTATTGAAGTCTAGTAATCAAAAGTCCCCTTTGGCTCACCTAATTAACATGTGCAATTAAAATTAAACACCTCATCCTAACATGGGATTTCCCCTCTTACCTTTAAACCGCCATTTTCCTATGGGCCACTTCCTGTTTCCTCTCTATCCAGAGGCGGTCCTTTGTCCTCCCCCAGGACAAATACCCCTGCCCCCTCTCCCATGTTCCCTTCCCCTTCTCCCTCATCCTCTATCTCCTGTCTTTGTCTCTTATTCCCTGCCCTCTGTCCCTCTGGGGCAAATAAATCTTTGGGCTGAGAGCTCATTCTTGGGGTCCTGAGCTGATACCTGGTCCCTACAGCTTTTGCTCTAGGGACCAAGCAGAGATCAACTGATGTGCTTGAGCAAATACATGCTGAGAGTTGCTAGAGAGGACACTGATACTTGAGGCAGGGGACTATCCTTGGACCCTAGTAGTGGGCCCAAAGTATGTAAGATCAATAGTGGGACAAGTATTAGTATTTAAAATCCCAGTCAGCAGCTGGAAAATCTTTCTAATTTCAGTTCCCTTTTGATGTATTACCTGGCCTTTTTTAAGAAGCATTTTTCTCTTCCTCCTCCTCCTCCTCCTCCTCCTCCTTCATGTGTATGTGTATACATGCACATACATGCCACAGTGCATGGATGAAGGTCAAAAGATAACTTTGGGTGTTGGTCCTCACTTTCCATCTTGGTTGAAATACGGTCTCTTGTTGTTCACCACTATCTGTCAGTTCAGCTGGCCCCCAAATGTCTGGGGATTCTCTTATGCCTACCTTTCATCTTGCCATAAGATCTCCAGGCTTATAGATGTGTAGCCTGGGCCTTGAGCTTTTCCTAGGTTCTGGTGATTTAAAATGTTTTACCACTGATCCATCTCCCTCACCCCTGGGCTTCATTTTAAAAGCAGAACCCAGTGGGCCAGAGAGATGGCTCAGCCATTGAAGACTAGGCTCAAACCCAAAAATTTATGCGGAGGCCAAACTGCTTTTCGAGAGAGGATAGAATTAACATTTAGTAGAAAAATAAGTTCCTGTTTAGAAGTGAGACTTTCTGCTTCAGAGACTTCAGAGCCACGGATAATTACTGCCGTCCTTGGAGCGAGAGCTCAGGCAACCTGGCGCCTCCTTTTTTTTTTTTTTTTTTTTTTTTTGAGAAAATGCCAGTAGCTATTGTCTAAATGTGGGTCACACACACTGATGTTTAGCATTAAATCCTAATGTTTTGGGTCCTACAAATAAATGACACTTTTGCATGATTCCCCTAAAATCAGTATTGAGGTATCATGAATTTGAGGTGAAAACTAGAGCATGTGGTTGAACTAGCAAAGACAGAAGGACTACGGCAAATGTTCATTCAGTGACCCCACGAGACTTCCTGGAGCGCCTCAGGATTTTGTGCCACCCACGTTCCATTTACTACAGTCTGCGGTTCCAAATTCTTTTATGTCTTACTATACTGGTAGCCTACTTTGAACAAAAATAGCATTTCCCCCTTCTGAACAATGTACACAATTTCCTCTTCTGTCCTGCCCTCTGTAGCTGACACTACTGTGTGTATAAAAATTAGCAAACACTCTGAGGACATGTTTTGTATTCTGTTAGCAGATTTTGGTGGGACCCTTTCAAAAAATGGCTGGTGTAAGCCAGCCTTCACTCCATTTCAAACAAACAAATAAACAGATAACAGGTTCTAGCTAAAGGTTATTTGTGCAAACAGTACAGGACACCAGCGTTTTGCAAATAGCATATATAGAGAGTGTATGTGTAGGAGTCACGAGTCCATCTGTCTTCACATTGGCAGATAGAGGCCTTTTCTGTAATAAGGGTCTGAGCTGGAGCTGCAAATTTGGCCTTGGTTTAAGGCTTAGCCTTTGGTCGGCAGAGCTTTTGACTTTTGGCCATGTAGCAACATCTGATCCAAAAGCTTGGGGTGCAAAAACCAAGGCAGGGGAGCTTGGAGTGGAGGACCCTTTGGCAACTTGGGTTGAACTTCCTTAGGCTTCATGAGAGCCTTGATGGCCTCAGCATGTGTAACTGATGCCTTTACATTGTTCAGCTGCATCTTCAGCCTTTTCTTGTGCTTCTCAGAAAAATGCATGTTCCTGGGGAACTAAGGGTTGACCCTCTCAAGAGACTCAAGTATTTGTGACCAAGGTTTCTTGTGACATTTCTTTCTTTTTCTTTTTGGTTTTTCGAGACAGGGTTTCTCTGTGTAGCTTTGCGCCTTTCCTGGAACTCGCTCCGTAGACCAGGCTGGTCTCAAACTCACAAAGATCTTCCTGGCTCTGCCTCCCGAGTGCTGGGATTAAAGGCGTGTGCCACCACTGCCCGGCTGCTCTTGTGACATTTTTATGTCACTTTCAGGACTAGTTGTGTGTAGTGTAGTTCTGGGATTTCGCTATGTCTGCATGGAAACCCCAAGCTCCCCAAGTGCCTGGGACAGAAGAGAAAGAAAAGGTCCTTCACTCTCTTAAACATGTGGAAACATCACCTTGAGGCCAAGAGGCTTATGTCCACCCTATTCTCTTAGAAACTGAGACATAACAGAATCATTAACAGTGTTTATTTCCCCAGGAATAATGTATTAATTAAAGATTGTATTCTTTGGTTGGGGCATTTGGTCAAATACCAAATGAAGTTTGAGAGAAGACATGGCAATATGGGGTTCTAATGAAATAATAAAGATGATTAAAACTGCCACCCTTCTATAAAACCAGCTTACTGTGTTGTTACTTTTATTCTGGGATTCTAATGACTGATAAATGTACTCAGACACTACACAAAATGTAACTCCACTGTGGTGTAGATTTGCTTTGAAATGAATATATCGGATAATGGTCATTAAGCGTTTAATTAGGAACAATTTTGCTATTTTTTTTAAACTTAGAAAAGCATTTCTGTAGCATTTTAGAAGTCTTGGCTTTCTTTAAAACATCTGTCTGGGGGAATTTGAGCTAATTTCTCTTTTATTTCTTTCTTGTAAAAAATCCCATTAGCAAGCAAGTACATTCAAAACCGTTCCATTGATCTTATAACTGTGTTTTATAAAAATATCCTTGAGTGTTTCCCTTTTGTCCCACAGGCTGAATGCAGCTGCGGGTATTTCAATGGCACACCAGCTTGAGGGGGACTGGAAAATTAGGGAGAGCCGTGCCTGCAGAGGGATCCCTGGCCTGCGTTTCCAGTAGAATAGGAAACGGGAGGCGAGGGTCTGGCTTGGTTTATTCCGCTCTGACCCTGTGCCTGGATACATTATGAGAAGTGCGGACAGCCGGGAACCTACATAAAACTACAGCGGAAGTTAGCAGTCATAAAATGCTCACTTGATGACAGAAATCACAGTTGGCCACTGTTTATAAAAGGCTGTTGGTAATCCCTGTAAAGTTACCCACTCCAAATTTAACTCTGCTTTGTCCTTCTATTTCCTAAGGACCTTCTGGTCCCACCTAGTGCTATGATAAATGGACACAGTACTATTTGGGGCAGGAGAACAGTTCAAGTGTCCTGCTATAATTATCTTTTCTTTAGCAGTGTTTGGGGTTTAGGGCCACTGCTGGGGACCGAACCAAGGGCCTCATCCTTGCAATGCAGAGCATTGGACCTCCCAGTTGTGCCCCCATCACCCTACGGACTTTGCACCAACTCCCGGCACAGTTTAACATGGCCTCCTCCCCCCCATCACTTCTCCTATCAGCTTGTTAGTTCACCTCTTACCTCTTCGCCCAGGGGTGGAGAGAAATCTGACTCTTCCCATTACAGCGTTGAGTACTTCGCCAGGCGCCATGCTAGCTATATTCTGGAGTCATGGCCTCCGATCCCTATGTGATGAGAAGGCTCCCAGTCCCGCTTTCCAGTGAAGCAGGCTGAGGCGCCGCAAAGGCTCGCTGACGCTTAGCAGATTGCACAGCTCTCAAGGGGTGAGCTGAGGGTCTGCTCCAAGTCTGTCTCATGCGCTGTTCGTGCTCCTAATCACTGCATGGGAGGGTCTTGTCCTCGTCTGTCCTTGGACATGGTCTATGGTCATGGCGTTCTATGAGGCACCTCTAGCTTCTGAAATGTGTCACTTGTGGAATTGATGCTTGGGACCTAGTGCAATAATCTCTACATCCAAACAATACTCTTAAAGCCAAATGCATTTAAAAATATTTATTTTTTTAATTTTATGCATATAAGTATTTTGCCTCAATGTATATATGTGCACCATGGGCATGCCTGGTACCTGTGGATGTCTGGTACCTGTGGATGTCAGAAAAATGTCCCCTAGGAAGTGGAGTTACAGATGGTTGTGAGCCACTGTGTGGATGCTGGGAACTGAACCTGGGTCCTGTGCAAGAGCCAGTGCTTTTAACCACTGAGCCGTCTCTCCAGCCTCTCACAGCTGATTTTATGGGGCATTTCTTTGCACAAGAAAGTCTGCTTGAACCAGGGTTTCCCAGAGAGAAAGTCTTACGATCAACATTCTGATACGGATTGCTATTGAAATGTGAAAAGCTCTGGTTCCTTCCTCTTCTATTATCAGTTGGGTTTTGGCCTCTGGGTGCCTCAGAAATTCTTCACCCTCATTTAGACTCCAAGGGAGTAGCAGCCCAGCCCCATTGTGCTCATAGCAGCCTCCCTCTTGGTAACGCTTCCCTGCCAGCACCCACAATGGACAGCTGTGGGGCCCCTCCGAGGAGGGACAGAACTTGCTCTCATCCTCTGTGGCAAACCCAGTGCCTGCATTCCTTAGCTAGACTTTGCGGGTGCCGATGGGGGGCGTGGCTCAGGCATTCTGTGCCCTGAAATGGGGAGTGGTTTTGAAGTGACCTCAACTATTAGACTAAAGATCCAGACTTTCCACACTCACTTTCAGTTTGTGTTGTAGACATGACTTTTTCTTCTCCACACATACTGTTCATTTTATTAGTATTCAAAGTGGTTTAACCTTCCAGTGTCCTTCATTAGAGACCTTAGTGTCTACATGCACAAGTGCTTTTGTCTGCAAATCCAGAGACTGGGGGGCCGGGGGACTGAGGCGTGGCATGTCAGCTCTTTTTGTTTCTCACCGTTTCTCACTCTGTCCTCTGCTCTGACCCTCTTTCTAACATCTACTTCTCTTTTCCCACTGCAGAATTTAGGACTACGCTGTGTGTGGCTTAGGCTGGGAGTCCTTTTAAAATCTAGGTAGCAGTAACAGGATCTAAGGTGCGTCCTGTGGGACGATCGTGAGCAGAGGCTATGGACAGATTCGTGCACTGCCCTCACACGGAGCGAATGTGGTGCTCACCGGTGGAAAACCGGGAAAGCTGGTGTGAGATCATTTCTGCATGCGAACTTTTCAGGGTCATGTCTCGGTGGCTGTAACTTCCACCACAACTTCCTTCGTTTATTGAATGAAGTCAAAATTTCCCATGCCAGTGTTCAAAGAAATGTTGCTAAGTATATTCTGTGAAGTGCTTAGTGCTCTGATAAATCTGGGTAATGGAGGAGTTAAATGAAGCTAAGTGTGTGTGTGTGTGTGTGTGTGTGTGTGTGTGTGTGTGTGTGTATCACCTGCCTAGAGCCTTTAACATGGAATGTACATTGTAACCGTTCACAAAGGGGTCCGCCATGTTGCAGCATTTCCTAGTTCTTTGACCACAGACTGTATTTTTTTGTCATAGTAAGTCTATTAATAGCTGCTAGGACAGAGTTCCAACAATCGCAGTGCAGGAACACTGAAAGTCTTCGTCAAACGCTTTGAAGGTTCTTGTCAAAAATCCGTGTATTACCCAGGCAGGAATGCAATTGACCACCATTATCCAAGAATAAGCTGGCTGAACTCGGCTGCCCATTCTCATTTGGTAAGACCCGAGGACAGCTTCAAGCTCCCTCTGCTTTCAGTGGGAAGCCCTGTTCTGTCATTACTACGTTCCTGTGGCTAATTCTGACCCCACCGCTCCGCTTTCTGCCCCCTGTAACTTGTGACCCTCACCGGATTACGGTGGCCTCAGATATGACATAGCAGGACACTGTGAGAAGCCCTGTCTGTTGCAGACATTCTCCAATTTAAAAGAAGGAAAGTTTCCTTCCAGCCTAACGGACACCAATCCTGACCTAAATCTTTGCGTAGCTTTGTAACTGCTGAAAAAAATGTGACCTTAATCAAATGCAGCTTTACATACAGGGCAAGGTGTGAGCTGGTGATGGAGAATGGAAGGGGACAATGTTTAAGGCTTTGTAATGTAAGACAACATTTTCTGGACAGTGTGTGTGTGTGTGTGTGTGTGTGTGTGTGTGTGTGTGTGTGTGTGTGTGTATGCGTATGTGTGAGAGAGAGTGAGAGCACGTGTGTGCGTGCATGTGGAGGTCAGAGGTCAATGTCCCATGTTGTCTTCTCTTGCTCCCTGCCTTATCTTTTGAGATAAACTTTCTCAGTGAACTCAGCACCCATAGATGGATTGGAAGGCTCTGGGGACCAACACCACCTCCCCTGGGCTGGGGTTACAGATTCGTGTGACCCGCCTCTATTCTTTCACATGGACACTGGATCTGAACTCGGGTCTTCGCGCTTTAGCGGCAAAGGCCCTTTCTGAACTGAGCCATCTCCCCAGCCCCTCTGGGCAGTTCCAAAGAGGCAGAATCTTGGTGGCATTGACTTGGATTGAGTGGAAATCTTTTCAGTTGTCAGTGAAGGTGGGAAGCCTCAACAGACCTGGAGCTACAGCGACAGGTCATCAGGATGTGACTTGGGGCTCTTTGTGGTGCAAACTCTGTGAGGCAAACTTAGCAGACTCCTGAATGAGCAGTTGGACTTGAATTCTTCAAGTTCATCTGAGTGTTGGGCTTCCTATGTAAACCCTTTGGGTTTAAAAGGCGCTGTCATGTATCTTATCCAAACTTTTTTCCTCCCCAAATAGTTTGTTCCCTAGAGCATGGTCCAGTTTCTGTAAAGGACACAGGGGCTCCCTCACACCTGTCCTTTCTTCCCCCAGTTCCTTCCATGACCATCTCCCGTGAGTGTGGTGTGCTTGTTACAGTTGATGAGCCAAGGTTGACGCGTTATTTTTAGATAATAGTTGAGAAGGGAAAATGGATTCATGGAATGGGAAAAGGGAAGGTTAACGGTGGGGAAATACAATAAAAAACAATTATGTATGTGTATGAAAATATCATTATGAAACCTACTTCTATGTTTAACTAATATATGCTAATAAAACACTTAAAATCCATCGTCTAGGTTAGGGGTTTCTCTTCTGTGTGGTTCTATGGGCCTTGGCAGATGTGAATGCTAGTGTCAGCCATTGTAGTATCATCTGGAATACTTTCATTGTCCCCAAACACTCAGTGCGTCACCTGTTCATCCAGAACTGGCATCTACTGATCTTTCTTTCTATCCCTATAGTTTTCTTTTCTCATGACGCCATACAATTGGCCAAGTTAATTTTGATCCTTATGACAGCCCTATAAGGTAGACATGTGGTGATATATTGTGTACCCTAATAAACTTGCCTGAGGATCAGAGGACAGAGCCAGTCACTAGATTAGACACAGAGCCAAGCAATGGTGGCGCACACCTTTAATCCCAGCACTTGAGATCTCATGTCTTTGCTTGGGAAGCACACACGCCATTAATCCCAGGAAGTAATATGGCAGGGCAGAGGAAGGTATATAAGGTGTGAGGAAACAGGAATTCACTCTCTTTAGGCTGAAGATTTCATAGAGATAAGAAATAATGGCTGGCTGTTCTGCTTCTCTGATCTTTCAGCTTTCACCCTGGTATCTGGCTCTGTTTTTTTTTTTTTTTAATGAAGACCATCTAAGATTCGAACAACAAGACAAGTTTTATTGACCTCATGAGAGTGAGACAAATGCAGTGAGCCGAAGTGACGTATCTGTCCCACAGAAGAAAGTGCCTCGATCCAGGATCCAGATAGACACTAGGTAACACTGTGAACACCTGCCAATCTCAGAAAGGGGCTGATTGTTGAGGACACCAATGATTAGCTTACAGGACCCCTCGGCCCTGGACTGCACTTTCTGACAGCAGCCACAGGAAGACTGCTCATCTTCAAAGGAAATGAGATGCATGATATCGGCCAGATGAGGTCCAGAGGCGACTTCGGAGATGCTGGGTCTAGTGCCCTGTAATTAAGTCCCTGCCTGACTCAGAGGGCTCTACTGAGTCATTCTATTTGTCCTCTCTGCTGCTATTTATGGGCTTCCCAGTTGCTGACATTTTGGTCACACAACCAGCCTTGCCTAAAGCAGTGTCTCTCATGGGGAGCTGAGAATAAATAGGGTGACAGGTGTTATGGGAGAGTCACTTTTAAAGAATATTTAGTAGCTGATTCTTTTTTAAACCACCACATGCTTCAAATACAAGTATCCTGAAAGAAAACCCTAGATCCTTTTAGTGGAGAGCTTCAGAATGTTAAGACTTCTTGGGAGTGCTGGAGATGCAGAGGCTCTGGTCAGCATTATGGAAGTTGTTGAGGAAAGTTCTGGAAATGAGGGGAATGATAATGCCAAGGCCAAATGGGGGGGACCTATTTATCATTAGGAATCGATAACAATGACTTCCTCAGAAACCATGTTTCTCTGGGTTTATTTTTCACTAGAAAGCAATAACAGCAACCCTCCCTGAGATCAAGGGAAGTTGGAAATATTGCCCATGCAAAAGGCATGATTGAAGAAAGGTGAATGAAGGTGTGGGTGGAGCTGAGAGGAACATCCCAGAGCTAGCAATATTGGGAGCATTGACAAGCTCCGGCCTACAGAGGTGAGGGAATGGATGGCTGCTAGAACCTTGGAGAGGACTAGTTAGCACTAGTTAGGTGAGGGCATGAATAGCTGCTAGAACCTTGGACTAGTTAGCACTAGTTAGGTGAAGGAATGAATGGCTGCTAGAACCTGGAGAGGACTAGTTAGCAGAAGGCTGCTTGACTCAGATGGGTCCTTAGGTGGGGGAAAGCAGCCACTGGTCACCCACAGGGAGGGAGTGGGGATGATAACACTCCACTTTCTCCTTTCTTTCGTTCTCTCGTTTATGCCTGATGCTTCTGCTGGATCAAACTCCCAATAGGACAGAGACCAAGACAACTCAGATGGTGTGGTCCATGAAGGTCAGTGTTGCAGACAATAGGGTCAGCAGGGTAGTGAGCATCTATTGAGGACCACACAGCAAAAATCTTCCGTGTTAGGGAAACAGATTGTGTTGATGCCTTAGGCTTAGATGCTGCCGGAAGATTTTGTTGGACTCTTTCTTTTTTTTTTTTTTTTTTTTTTTTTTTTTTTTTTTTTTTTGGTTTTTCGAGACAGGGTTTCTCTGTGTAGCTTTGCGCCTTTCCTGGAACTCACTTAGTAGCCCAGGCTGGCCTTGAACTCACAGAGATCCGCCTGGCTCTGCCTCCCGAGTGCTGGGATTAAAGGCGTGCGCCACCACCGCCCGGCTCTTGTTGGACTCTTTCTTAAGCTTATACTACTATTAAATGATTATTCATGAGGTAATTAAATATGATGATGAAATAGATTGAGCATACAGATTTAAATTCACGCATTTGTGAATATTTAGGAGTGTCTTTTTATGGTGTGCCTCTCCTCAGTCTCCTGTTGAAAATTATTCCCAGGAGGCAAGACAAGCATGGCCCATGTGAAAGCTGAGCACATGGTCACACAGCTTAATGACAGGGGTACATCCTTAGATCTCACTATTGTGTAAACATCGTAGAACAGACTTATACAAACTAAGACAGCTTCAATGTTACCCCGGCAATATAGTCTTATGAGGCTACTGATGAGTGTGTGGCCTGTTATTGATCGAAACCATTAGGTAGTGTGTGACTGAATCCAAGAGAAAAATCGGAATAAACCTTCTTGCTTGGCTTGCTTTCATTTAGATGGCTTTTATTTAAATTTCGGAGCCCATACAGATGAGCATATATATGTTATTAGTCTCTCACTGGCTTTGGTGTAGATGATTCCCTGGTACATGGGTAACCATGATTACAGTTTGGGTTACTTTTCAGGACTTGAAGGTTGCTTTTGTTGAAACCACAGACTTTGTTAGGGTTTGTGCAAGTGTCTGATGGGGGTAAGCTTTTGCTGTTAGAGGACCCCAAACTATCCTCACATTGTGCTTAAACTGCTAAAGTTCCATTTGTGTGCCCACATTATTAATTACTTTACCTCCCTTCAATCTCTTTTCTCTATGAGGAATGAGCCGTCTTACTTCTTCATCCCAGAGCTTTCTTAAACGCTATCCCTAGGGAGAGGGACTGAGTCCTCTATGGAGCACTTCATTGCTTGTGAATAAACTTTCTCTTTAGTGTGGTGAAGCATGTCGTTTTGGTGATTGGCATACTAGATGTCAGACAAAACTGTCCTGTATGTGGAAAGCGTAGTTAAAAAAACAACCTTGCCGGGCGGTGGTGGCGCACGCCTTTAATCCCAGCACTCGGGAGGCAGAGCCAGGCGGATCTCTGTGAGTTCGAGGCCAGCCTGGACTACCAAGTGAGCTCCAGGAAAGGCGCAAAGCTACGCAGAGAAACCCTGTCTCGAAAATCAAAAAAAAATAAAAAAAAAAAAAATAAAAAAAAAATAAAAAAACAACCTTGACTACGGGATAGATTGCTCAGTGGTTAACAACACTAGCTGCTCTTGCAGAGAACCCAGATTTCGTTCCCAGCACCCCCATGGTGCCTCACAATCGGCTGCAATTCCAGACCCAGGAGTTCCAGCGCCCTCTTCTGGCCCCTGTGGGCGCTGCATGCACAAGCTGTACATAAAAGCATGCAGGCAAAAACCATATACACAAAATAAAAGTAAATAAATATTTAGAAAACCATCACCTGATTCAACTAATAAAGACTTCCACCATTCACTTAGATTTAGCTTACGTCTATTCATTAATTCATTCAACAAACACACAGAACTTGGTGACTACAAAAGAGTCTGCAATAATCTGTCTTTTCCTAGAAACACATGCCTTCTTCCCACCAGCTACCACAGACGGACTGATGACAGGTGGGAGTAAAAGTCTCTCTGGAGAGGTGACAGGTGATCAGACACGGAAAAGAATCGTGGAAGCCAGTGTGTGTGTGGGTGGGGGTGGGGGAATGGAAAATGACTTGCTCCAAAGCCCCGAGGTTTTTTTTTTTTTTTTTTTGGAACAGCAGGGGAAAAGCATCATGAGCGCTAAGAGATCTGATTAAATCTTACTCTCATAGGGACTTGAGGCCTGCTGCAAGGAATGTGGATTCTGTTTTGATGGTAATTTCTTCTGTAGAGAGAGATCAGGGCAGTTACACCGGCTAAAACGAGTTTAATTACTGGTATCCGACAGCCTGCCTCAAAGTCACTCAGGAGATTTATTTAAAAGGCAGATTTCACAATCTTCTACTCAGAAAATTCTGAGATCAAGGCCTAGGAATTTATTTTACATTTTGGAATTGAGCCTGAGAAAGACCATTTTAATAGTTAGCACCACCCCCTAGTGGTGCATGTTTGAAATTGCAGATGAAGCAAATTTACCGCAAATATTTTACGTTGAAATTTTCATGTATGTGTATGTGTTAGGTGTAAACTAGCAACATTTCACTTATATAAGAACTCTGGCTAAGTAAAGCTAGCTTTAAGAGGTGGAAACTCCTTCTCCAGTGATTATCTGGAGACAGCTCTCAGAAATATTAGCTTGAAAATGTGAACCTGGTACATAGTAATTAATCGGTTATCATGATGTTAGAGAACAGTGTTAGCTTTGAAACCACAGCCCAGTTGATTATTAGGGTGCTAGGAGATTACTGTAATTGTAACTGTGCGGGCAAGATCAAAAGATGCTGACGTTTCCTAAATGTCATGTAAGGTCCACAGTGACTTGTACAGCTGAACTCGACCAGCCACGACAGAAGAGCAGCTTGGTCCCCAGGGGTGTGTATTTCCCTAACCAGGCTAGAGTACGTTCTTGTTAGACTTCTAGCAGTTTGTCACGTAGGGCTGAAAATGTCTCCTCCAGAACTTCAGCCGGAAGCAGCCCTCCTACACCACCCCCACTGTTCTGTGTTTCCTCAGGCTCAGACACCTTCCTTCCCGGGACTTCCAGCCGGGTCAGCCCAGGGTTTGAAGCCCCAGCCGCCGGCCAAGGGGAAGGGAGGGGCCGAGCTCTACCTGGGAGGACACACAGTTTCTACAACCAGCCTCACACACTTCGCTCCATGCACATTCAGCACAGTGCCACTTTTGAATTAGAAGATTATCTAGTCCAAATCGTTTTATTCCAGATGAGGCAGCAGCTGTCTCGGGAACATTGCTGAGGTTCCAACCACCGGACAGCTGTCTGTCTAGAGCTAATGCCCGGGACCACTTGGAATGGGCCAACAGGACCAACTTCTTTTCTGAGAGCATCTTTCAGCATCTGTTCGTTCCCCCTCCTCCCTCCATACGGACCCCCAACTACTCCCCACCCCTGTTTTTTTCCTCCTTCTTATTATTAATTATTCGCTGTCACCCTTCTCATCTTGGCCAGCTGCATAATACATGAAAACTTGAGAAAAATCAGGATTATTTTAAGAAAAACCCAAATGAAGCCTCAGCCGTTAAACCTCCACTAACTAAATTGTGCGATGTTTATTTGTATTACCTCCTCTTGGTTTGTTTTTGTGGGTTAAGCCTCTGCCGGGGGGCGGGGGGGGGCGGAATAAAAGGCTCATTTGTTGCAATCTGAAGGAGAATGGGAAGGAGGAAACAGGAAACAAAAGGAAAGGTGAGCCGAAGGATCGCGTAACTAACGAGGGGAACACTAAACGCGAATCTGGACATGCCCACGTGTACTTTTCCATTTGGAAACAAACCCGGGTCGCAGCTGGTGTGTTTACAGTTTCTCGATTCTTGCCGGCTCTTGGGGGCAAGTGCTCTGCCAGAGACGCAAGCCTGCCCTCTAGTGGTGGCCAAGGGCACGCACTCGTATCCCAGTGCCCCGTGTGGAGCTTGGCTGTCCTGGGAGAGAGATGCTCAGAAAACGCATTCTGAGAGCGAACGAACGTCTGAGTAACTCTCCTGTAAATGCAGTAGATGGAGACACACACTGAAAAACTGGATCCTACTGAGCCTCGCTTTCGTTTGCTCTGAGAAACTGTTCGGCACTCAGAATCATTGAAGAGAGATTTGAATTTAATGTATGTGTGATACTTCATGTGTCCTACCTGTCTCTAATTTGTGAAAAAAATACTAACATATGAAGATTTTTAAGTACAAATGATAACTAAATCTGTTGACCTTTCCCACTATTAATATATGTAGAGCTTTTTAGCACAGGAAGACAGGTGTCCAGGGTTAGAGACCCAGATCCCAGTCTTTGAACTAGCCTCTGATGGGAAGGAGTACATATTTGCGCAGTTAAAATTCATGGCAGAGGTACAACCAGAGATGGGAAGTGTATGACTAAATCTCATTTGAGGTTTATCACAAAGGTCTCTTGTATTGTAAATTAGTTAGTGCATTCATACTCCGATATCTGGGTAGAATTCTGCAACACCACGGTCTCCTGTTGCTTGCAACAAAGACCTGCATGGAAGGAGACTGTGAAGAAGTAATTGCATCGTATGGTGATAGATGCAGCAGTGGACACATGCAGACTGGACCTCTTGCAGCCCATGCAGCAGAGACCTCTTCTGCACACAAATGGCCAGGCTTTCTGTCATGTGATCCTGATAACTGACTGTGATTGAACTGATTAGGAATGTGTGACTTGGCCTAAGGCAATCGTATTTAAATGGATAGGTCTAATGTAGGTCTCTGCCCAGGAGGGAAGGCCACTCCTGGATCCAGATGTGTCACAGACAGCCGACAACAGGAGAAACTCCCGAAACTCCAGAACTGAAGTGGAGAGAAAGCAAGCTGGTGTGGCAGTTCATGCTTGGTATCCCAGCGCTTGAGAGACAGAGCTAGGAGCTCAAGGTCATCCTCAGCTACGTACAACACTGGAGGTCAGCCTGCGCTACAAAAGACACCATATCAAAAAAAACAAAAACAAACAAACAAACAAAACAAAAAGAAACTAAAGAATCAGCTTAGAAATAAAAGTGGCGAATTCAATTCAAGATGGCACCTGAGGAGCATCTCCAAGGGCCTAAGAGATGACCCAGGGAAGCTCCAAGGGGAGGCCTGGCAGCTGAGGAGGAGTCTGCAGAGTCCACAGTATCTCTTTCACAACAACAACAACAACAACAACAACAACAACAGCAGGTCTTAATGGAGTATGCTTTTAAAAAGTGGTCTCCTGAAACTGGAAGCAAAGGAGAGGCAGAGGGTATAGGAGTGATATGGGGCCAGACAAAGGAACATGTTGTTGCTGAGTTGACCTGGTCCTCAGCCGGATGTGAGGGGAGGGCCAGGGGCCTGACTTGCAACATAGAGCCTCGGCTACTGCAGCCTGTGTTACTTGCCCTGCAGGGGGAGGGAGGGGGGTGCTGATTGGGTGGGGAGATGCTGCAAGCGTGATGGTCATACCCAGTGTGAGGGCAGCGAGGGTACCCTGCCCCTGCACGCACTGCCCAACGGTAAGATCACCCTGACTCTGGGGAGCCACAGGACAGCTGAGACCAGTCTCATCGATAATTTATGGGGCTTCAGAAATCAGAAACCTTGAATCAGACCAATGACTTGTTGCAATTCGTATTTGCATGTTAAGCTGGTTGGGGCAAAAAATATACCACCGTGTGACACACTGCGGTTTGCAACCCCGCTTCATGAATGAATGTGCGTGGTGGAGAGGTGGGAAAGAGGGGGCGTGGCTGGGGATAGCTGGGAGAGCATGTTGTTGCTGAGTAGGGCTGGCAGGGTGGCGCACAGCAGCCCGGAGCTCTCACAAGCTCTGCCCCCACCACACTCGATGCTCAGCCACGCCATTGATTGCCCTGGCTCTGAACAATGGCAGGATGTCCAAGATAGAGAATGGTTCTGTTTTCTGTATTGAGCCTCTTGGAAAGACCTCCACCGTCGGTGACGCCGGAGGCCATGGTGGTGTCTGTGGTCTGTACTACATTCAAGGGTTGTTGTGCTGGTTGTGTGTCTGTTGGTCCATACTGTTGAAGCAGGCTGTGTTGGTGCCTGTGGTCTGTGCTGCCACCTGAGGCCGTGTTGGTGTCCATGGTCTGTGCTGCCTCCGGAAATGATGTGGAAGTTCGTGATCCATGCTGCCTGTGGCTATTATGGGCAAGGAAGCTACGTTTGCAGTGGTATGGATGGCTGCAGGCTCATAGTTGAGAATGAGAAATGTTGATGTCTTCTAGGACAGCACCACAGTCCAGAGAGGAAGCTATTGAAGAGAGTCCTTAAAGACTGTGATAAAGATGCTAAAGTATAGCTCTCTGCAGTTGATGACTTCTGGTGGGGGTGGGGTGGGGAAGGACTCAGTTATCTTTAGCGGGCTGGCCGCTGGAACATTTGACCATGTTCCAGTGAGTATATGGGGAACACAAATTGGACTTGGTGTATTCTTTTTTTTCTTTTTTGGGGGTGGGCACAAGGGTGGGAGGATGGATCTGGGAGGAATGGGAAGCAACTGTGATGGGGTGCTTTGTGTGAAATCCCCAAATAATCCATAAGAATATTATGTTGGAATAATAATAATAATAATAATAATAATAATAATAATAAAAAGAAATACAAGTGCAGGAAGCAGCTGTACTGGGAGGGAGGAAGGGCAGAGGTGACAGAGTGTGGACTGTGGGTGTGACACTCACCCTCAAAGCCGCTTCACTTCCTTGTGGGTGTTGCGGGGTGCCCCAGAGCAAGGGAGTAACTCCCCAGATGGACCTTGTACTTCCTGATTGCTGCTCACCCTCATAGCCACCTACGAGACCGTGGGAGCCTGACCCTTACCCTTAGCTGCCCTAAGGAAGGGCTGATGTAAAGAAGCCTTCACAGGAGGCGGGGCCCAGCAGAGTTAGAGGTGCCCCTCCCCGGGAGTCAAAGTCTCGGAAGAGGCCACAGTAGTTCCGGGGTCGTTCCAGTTCTGAGTATGCGCAGTGCCTAAACTTTAATGCCAGGTTCCCCCCGCCAGAACGATGACCCCAGAAATTCTGTCTTCAGGAACTGGATAAGAGGAATGGGAGAGGGGGACTTTCCCTTTCTAGGAGGGTTCCAGTCCTGAAGCTCCGTGGCTCTGAGTATCTGGTATATGTGGCCTTTGCTAATGGCACATTGATAACCCCTGGGTGCCCGTAGCTTTAGGCAGTCAGGGGATGGTACAAAACTATGGTATATATATACATAAACCTTGGTGGGCTGCCCTTATCATCCATGGTGTGAGGAGGGGAGAGCATTTAAAAATAAAAAAAAATTGTTATTTTTTAAATATTTATTTATTAGCGTTTTGCCCGCAGGTATGTATGTGTGTACCACTTTTATGCCTGGTACATAAGAGGAGGCCAGGAGAGGGCATCAGATTCCCTGGAACTGGAGTTACAGATGGTTGTGAACCACCATGAGGGTGCCCGGGACTAAACCAGGGTCCTCTGCAAGAGCAGGAAGTGTTCTTAATTGCTGAGCCACCTCTCCAGCCCTGACAGCTTTTTTTTGTGTGTGTGTGTGTGTGTGCTACTTAGATACATTTATTTACATATTTACAATGCCACATTGTAAATGGTACTTAGGAAAGTGTACAGTGATGCTCCATGTTCCCATCTAACACGGCTTGCTTGATTCATCTTGAGCGGATGCAGGGAATGGTTAGTGATGGCCATGGTCCAGGGCTGCAGCCTTTCCAAGCCTTCCTTCTTTTATCAGCACTCCTGACTTTATAAACGGTGAGGATCATTAACCCCATTCCTACCCAAATTTCCTGGTAAACCTGGGTATAGTAGAGTTTCCTGGGGACCCAGACATTCTCAATACGGCTTTGAAGCATCGCAGCAGGACCAAGGCCACAGGCCACACCAGAGTCCACCACAAACTGGGAAAGGTCACTGAGCACCAAGAGTTAGATTTTTTTTATAATCCTTAAATGTCTTGCGTGTATGAGTCAGTATAAGCCTGCTTTTTCTGTGTTGGCTTATTTAAATCGTTTTCTTTGTACTCACTTTCATAAACACCTAGCAAACCTGTGATTGTACTATAAAATCGTGCTCAAAGGAATACACGCTTTTCCCTTTAATGATAATTAAAATGCTGTTTCTATACAAAAATAAACCTTGACCTAATGGAAGTGCTATCCAAAAATCTGCATATAATTTAGTAACAGAACACAAGGTTTCCCTCCACGCTGTGGGCACCAGACCAGCTGGTTTCACTTTTCTCTGCCCTGAAGGGAATATCAGGATAAACTGGAGAAGGTACTCAGCTAAGCTCTTGCCTCAACTTCCCTATGTCTTCCCAGATCTTCCCAGTGTGCGCCCCCATACATCCGTGTGCTGACAGTGAGGGGACACTTTCTGGAAACTGTAGCTCAACAATTTTTTTCAAAAAGGTTTATTTATCAAATAAAAATTGTTTTACTTTATGTGCACGGGTGTCTTATTTGTATGTCTGCCCATCATGTGCATGCAGTGCCCATGGAGGCCAGTTGAGGGCATCAGATCTCCTGGAACTGATGTTATAGATGGTAGTTCCCCATCATGTGGGTGCTGGGATCCAGACTAGGGAAGATCAGGCAGTGCTCTTAACTAATGAGCCATCTCTCCAGCCCCAATTGTGTGTGTGCGCACATACATGTGTGCAAACATTGTAGGACATTCTTACACCCACAGTAGGCTCTCCATACAATCAAGACACATGCTAGACACAACACCTGTCCAGGCTGGCAAACTGCCCCCCCCCTCCCGCTCTGAGACAAGGTTTCTCTGTGCAGTTTTGGTTGCCTGTCCTGGATCTTGCTCTGTAGACCAGGCTGGCCTCGAACTCACAGAAATCCACCTGGCTCTGCCTCCTGAGTGCTGGGATTAAAGGCGTGCGCCACAGCCGCCTGACGGCAAACATTTTTTAAAAAAGATTTAGTTACTTTTATCTTATGTGTATGTGTGTGGCCTGCTTGTCCTATGTGGACCATGCGAATGTGGGTACCCAAAGAGTGTGAAGAGGATGTCAGTTCCTGGAGCAGTTCACCAGTATTGTGCTCCACCTGATGTGAGTTCTAGAAACTGATCCTGCATCTTCCACAAGAGCAGCAAGTACTCATAACTGCCGAGCAGTGTCTCAGATTCCTACAACATGGTTCATAACTTCTGCATGCAGTTCTAGGGCCAGAACCCAGGGCTTTGAACGCTGTAGGCAAGAACTCTACCATTGAGCCGTACCCCTACCCCTTAAGAGGTCACGACAGCCACTGTGTCACTGGGCTATGGGAATTTTTCAGTCCCATTATAATCTTACAGAACGACTGTAACTTATGTGTCCCCTGCCCCCATCAGAGGCCAGCTTAACATGTACTTGAAGTCAAGATGTCAACCTCTTAATATCTGTTTTCCAAAATGAAAAAGAGCCTTAGCATGTCCTCAGGGAGGCACGGGTTCGTATGAGTGAGTCATTCATCTGCAAGTGAGACATTTCCAGTGTTTATCCTGGGTCTATCACCCAGTGACCCTGTGCCCACAGTTTAATAATAGTTATCTAAACCCGATGTCACCAAATACCGGCATTCTGGAGGTCTGTATCGAGATTCCTATCCAAGAGGATGGTTTATTTGATCATGGCTTTGCTCCTTGATTCATGCCTTGCACCCTTCACCCCATCCCCGTCACCCTGGACCCCCTCACCGTCAGCCCACCTACTTGCATTGGTGCTCACATGACAAGCCGCTAACCTTTCTCACCTGACTCTGAGCTTTGTTCCTGCTCAGGCTGCTCTTGATGTGCTCCGAACCTCCTCTTTTCTTAGATTTTTGGGGCTCAGCCCACACCTGATCTGACTGATCACTTGTTAGGTAGGGCTTGGAGCAGCCTTCTTACACACACACACACACACACACACACACACACACACACACACACACACACCACCTAGGCTGGGCCCTCAGTGGCTTTACCCTTCTTTATCCATACTCCCCCATCAATCTTACTCCTGTTCGTTCAGATGTGTTGAAGAATCTTGCACAGCCTGGGGAAGGAGGATGGAGCCCAAAGCCATCCTAGAAAGGAAGCGGAGACAGGGCAGACCAAACCACTTCAGGGCTTATCAGGATATCCAAAGGAGTTTGATGAACCATTCACATCAGACTAATTGAAGGGAAGCATATTAAATGGACTGTTTACAAAGGTGTGGCTGTATGGAAGGGATCCATATAGCACAGCGCAGAACAACTGGATTCAATTACAGCTCCTGGGATGCAGAAGATGGGAGGGATCCATGATTGGAAGCTGGATGGAGACAATCAGATGATGAAGGATAGCCCATGGAGGAAGAATCAGGGGCATCTTCCCCAGCCACAACCTCTGTCCTCCCCCAGCTGTCAGGGACCCCTAATGGGCAGAATCCACCAGAATCCACCTGGCAGTCCGAGAACAAGGGAGCCGACTGAAGGAATCCATCCTCGGACAGGGAGTAGGGTCGGAAGGCTGGCAAACAAGAACACATAGGCAGGCTAGTGCCCCCTGCTCATGGCTATCCTGGTAAAATCAGGTTGAGAGGAGAATGCAGAGAAGGGTTGAGGGGAGGGTATCCAGCTTCTCTATCCCGGAGGAGAATGGGTTGAATGCCTCCACGTTCGCCAGGTCCAGCTGTTTTCAGTGTGTAAGTCACACCACCTCACTCCTCGCTAGTTTCCTGAGCCACATCCCTGGTCTTGCTGTGGTTTTAGATCTGTGGAGTTCTAGGTTGGGTTATTGGTCTACTTTGCTGGTCCCTGGGAAGTCTTTGAGGGCTTGGTTCCAGTGGGGACTTTGGAAAGGTAGGATCAAAGCCCTGGGAATAATTTGCCGGGTGGCGGCGGCGGCGGTGGTGGGGGCAGGAGGTTTTAAGAACAGAGAGGACAGGAGAGGACAAGAGAGGGACGGGAGGGAGAGACTGTTGCATGGGGCTGTTGGCATGCCTCACTGAGGGGCAGGCGCAGGTGCTGCATGAGGACCAGGGTTTATAGACCACGGAATGTGCTTTATCTGGAGATACTGCCTCCACTGTCTGGAGACTATCCACAGACGGAGGATGCTGCTGGGAGTATGGGTGAAGAAGGAAAGAGACAGACGGGTGGCCCACTTTCTGTCATGTAGCACAGTGTGACTACAGCCTATCAGCACTGGGTTTTAAATGCTATTACAATGCAAATGTCTGTCTTCTGTTTTAGTGGAGACATAACACACACACACGCACATACACACACACACACACACACACACACACACACACACACGCGGGGGTGAGGCAGACAGACAGACAGGGGTGTGTGGGGGGATATGTGAAGGTGTGACATGCTTGTGTGGATGAGTTGGTTTTGGTGGCCCCTTCTGACTCAACTAGGGATTCATGTTTGTGGGTGGGAGGGGAGCCCCAAGAGCCTGCAGGAGCAGAGTAGCCTGTGAGCTGAGCAAGAATCCAGAAACACGGTTGTTAGAATCAGGCTTTGTCTTCTGTCAGTGGCATGATAATATGTACTTAACATACTCTAGAAATACTCAAATCTAATCTACGAGAGCCAGTGGCCAGTGCCTTTTTTGTTATAGCTGCTGGGCAGTACCTAAATGATCGGTGTAGACTGGTCACTGCTTCTGAGTGTCTGTTCAAAGGAGGAAAGGAGGGGGAAAAAGAAAAGAGAATGAAGAGAGAATAAAAGTAATCAATGAAAGCAATTGCTTCTAGAATGGGTTTTATTGTCAAATAATTCCCTGAGGGGGGGAAAAATCTTCTAAAAAGTACAAAGCCCACATTTCCCCCTTTCCTCCCCCCTTTCCCTTTTATTCTCTATAAAAATCTGTTAATTTTAATTAAAAAACAAAATCTATTTCCTTTCCTTATGGCTCTATAGTCATATAGGAATGTGTATCATCCCCTCCCTATAATTTTGAGAGTGTTTTTGAAGATGGTGACATATCTGACTCTTTAAGAACAAAACAATTCAATTTAGAAGTCACCGAGTGACAGCGGTCTGAGTTCTGAAGTGATGCTGTTCGCCTCAGCACTTGTTGGAAATGTCATTAGGAACCCAACATATAGCGGGTTGCTATGGCAACCGGAACACCAGAGTTTATAACATCCCTGTAATTAATGTTATCCAAACGTTATTAATCTTTCAGCATCACTCATATTCGTGGAAGGAACAGAAACTCTGGTTCTCCATGGAGTTTTCAGCAGTGCAGCTTCCTTCCCATTGTGCGAGTTTTAAATAGATCTTACTCCGACTTTGCCTTAGTAAAATTAGCTATTGTTTCTACTCCTGTCCTCATTCATTTTGGCTTTTATTTTTTGATAGAATTTGAAACAAAATGAGAAAATGGGGATTACAGCTAAGACACAGAATGCAGTCTAAAGAGGAAAGGATTTATATATTTAAATGTGGAAACCCTGAGAAAAATATTAGAACATTTTGTGCGCAGACTTTTAGCTGGAACTCACGTTTGCATAACACTTGTAATTTTAAAGCAGCCTTATACGTACTGTTAACATAGCGTTATTTAGCACACGACCCTGAGAAGCCAAGCCGCAGAGTGTGGAAGATAATGTGATCTCTATTCATGATTTTTTTTCAGTTGTTACAACAACTTATAGGATAGATGTTATCATGAAATATACCTCCACAGCACACCACCACCAAAAAAAAAAAATCAGATTTGAAAAAAAATAGACAAAGGGCTTGAGTAGACATTTTACAGAGACATACAGATGGCTGTCAAACACGAAAAGATGCTGAACATCATTCATCACTGGAGAAATGCAAATTAAAAATGCAATGAGATATTATATCACGTCCCTTAGGGTAGCTACTGCTTAAAAACCAGAAAGAACAAGTGTTGGCAGGGATGTGGAGAAATTGAACCATTGCTATCAAATTCCCATTGGTAGGAATCTAAAACGGTGCAGTCATAGAAAACAACGTGGAGATTCCACCTGAGCCGTCAATGGCACGTGTGGCTGGAGATCCAAAATAATCCAAAGCAGTGTTTCAGAGAGATATTTCTATATCCGTGTTTTTTCAGTGCTAGTCACAACAACCAAGAGGTGGAAGTAACCCAAATGTCCATCAACAGATGAATGCGTAAGTGAAATGTAGCACATGCATACACTGGGATGGTATTCAGCTTCAACAGGAGTAATCCTGCCTCACGCTACAAATTGGAACCGTGAGGACATTGTGTTAAGTAAAACAAGCCCTTTACAAAAAACAAGTGCTGTGCTGTATGACAGTGTACACATACGTCTAGTACTATTGAATTGTATGCTTAAAGATGAATAAAATGGTAAATTTTATTCCCTCCACCTCCAACTTGATACTCTTTCCTTTAAAATGTGAACCAGTTCATTCCCCTTAGAGTGTGGGTTGAATTTAGCAACCGGCTTCTAGTCAGTGCAGTCAGTAACTACAAGGTGAACCTTCCTCCAAGGCTGTGCTAACTATTGTTGCTTTGCTTTGGTCTGTTTTCACTTGGTGGGCGATGGAGTGGGAAGCGGATCCTTCAGCCTCAGCTAGGACTTCTTGGTTCACAACGTCTTGTAGTCTCCTGAGACACTCAGAGAAGAGGTTACCCAGGTGACCTAACCCACCGAAACTGAGAATGGGAAATGTTTACCACTGTTTAAAACCACCAAACTTGGGGACAGTTTAGCACACACTACTCGATCACTAAGATCTAAGCACTTCCTCATCTGAAGGTTCGAAGGTCCCTGGAGAGGTCCCTCACACTCCTTTTGCTGCTCTGAGGTTTTGGTGGTGTGCTCATGGTCGGTTCTGACCATCGACTCCAGGTGAGAATGAGGTCTTTGTGTAGATTACCTGCACGCCTGGCCTGGCCTCATGGGCTGTTTGGGAACTGGCTGGCTTGCAACCCGTGGGCTGCTGGGTTTCTTTGAGTTCCTTTATCATCTCTCTTCTTGTGGCATCAAGACTATGAATGCCCAGGGGGTGTTCTCATTGGAAATTCAATCACATACAAAACCAGCGCATTCAGATTCCAGAGGTCACATCCCAGTATCACGCTATATTCAGAGAAAGTTTCTATTCACCTTTGTGAGCAAAGTGAAAGAGCATATAATAGCAATGCATCTGGAAAGCAGCCAAAGGCCACCGAGAAAGGAAAACTCAACATCATCTGGACCGGAAGACATGGGGCTCCATTCAGGGAGAGTCATTTGGGAGTAGCCTGGTTGGACTACATAAAATCTATTCTTCTCCTCCAGTGTAGAATTTAAACTATGAATTCTGAACAGCGATGAAATTTCACTAACCAAGCTGGGAAAAAAACCTATAAATATAATCTTAAAAAAAATTAAAGAGTCACCCTCAGGCCTTGCACTTGCCAGCCAAGCTCTCCAACACCAGGCTACACCCCCAGCCCCAAATATGATCTGTTACTGTTTCAAAAGGCTCATTCACCCACTTAAAGTGAACTAGCTAGCTTATATTTGTGAATTGTCTAGGTGGAAAAAGGAATTTCCCATACTTGTATAACATAAGGATTTTTTTTTTAAAAAAAAATCAATGTTTTGCAAATTACAGCATTAAAAAAAGGAAGCTGAAGCCGAGTTCATCAAGGTCATGTATAGAGCATGAGAGCTTAGGCTACAAACCTAGACTTTTCCCACTCCGAACCTCCACGCCCATTTTCTACAACACGGGAATTTAAACTTCGTTCTAGGAATGCATAACTCTTCTGCTCGAGGATTTCAGGTCCTCAGTCTCAGCCCAGTGTTCTCTTACATGCCACTCTGTTGCTTTCCTGTGTACACAGGGCATTTTGTGAAGGTCTTGAGATAAAAATTTGAAGATGGTCCTCGTAGAGAATACGTCTTGCTATTGAGGAAGCGCATTACATACACGAGCCAAGTCAGATTCCTAGTGGATATGAGCACTTGCTGCTCTTGCAGAAGACCAGAGTTTGGTCCCCAGCACCCACGTTGAGTGGTTCATGAGTCAAGACAGATTCCTAGGTTTCTAGATGACAATCTGAAGGTTTTTCTTTTATTTTTATTTAAGTGCATGTGTGAACGTCTGTGTGAGTGTATGCCACATGTATGGGAGTACCCGAAGAGGCCAGAAGAGTATCTTGGGACTCCCCTGCAACTGGAGATTTTTGAGGTTGTGAGCCATGAAAGATAAGATCCAACAACTCCAAATGGATCTTCAAACTCAGAAAAGCTTGATACCTCTAGACAGTGGATCACTAGTAGTCAGATATGGAAATGGATGCTACCCTTCTTATCCCCTCTTTTCTTCCTTTTCTTAGCCCTACTAGTTGCACCCTGCCTCATAAACCTCTTTGCTAGTTTTCTTCAGCAACAGGTCCACAATATTTCTAACCAAACCCACAGAGTTGAAAAACTCATGTTTTGCAACTAATTTACTTACAAGCCACCCAATGTGGGTCCTGGGGACCAAACTCTGGTCTTCTTCTCTTACCCACTGAACCATCTCTCCAGCCCCAGGCCTCTCAAGCTTTAAATGAGACGGTAGTTTAAAAAATTTCCCCAGGAGATGATGAAATTTTTGAGGAAACAGAGCTGTGTAAGAGCAAAAGTCCGGAAGAACGTCTCACCTTTGTTTGTACACGAAGTTTTCTGAGTACTTTCAAACACAGCAGCCCAGGGAGCCTCTTTGTCCTGATTCTACTTCGTCATTCTGGGCTGTTTGGGAATGAAATGGCCACTTCTCCCAAGACCGCATCAACATGCTGCAGCCAACAAGCTGAAGGTGACTGGAAAGATAATTGAGTGACAAACGGGGCACAGAGGGGTCTCACTCCAGGTCCTCAAAGGCACACTGGCTTTTCTCGATGTCCCTCTAACCTCCTGGAATTCCTGTCATGGGTTATCCCTGGATGGATTAGTATTCTCGAGATCTTCTCCAAAGTAGATCTTCATCTCTAGCCCAAACTGGCTTCCTATTACTCTGAAAAATAGGAAACTATGCATTTTTTCTTTTTAAGGAAAAGTGTGGTTCATTTCCAGTTGATGAAGCAAATCTGCTTTATACAAAACAATGCCAGCTGAGAGAGAGGGAACGACTGAATTAGAAAATGCCCATTTCATACCTCCCGGTGATTAGTTGGACCTGCAAACAGTTGCTGGGGAACAGTACTCTCTTAGCCTGTCTAGACTAGTTCATTTCAGAAGGAAGCCTTGGCTTTCACGGTTGGGTATGGGGGCCACCGCTACTTCATCCATGAAAATGTTTTATACTTTAATAGTGGGGAGCCAGGGGCTTAGAAGATGGCTCAGTTGGTAAATGCTCACTATGCAAGTTTAAGGAATTGAGTTCATGTCCCTGGCATGTATGTTAAAAGCTAGGCATGGTGGCTCAATCATGCAATCCAAACACTGAGAAGACGGAGACAGGGGGATGCCTGGACCTTTCTGGCCAGCCAGTCTAGTAGAGTTTGTGAGTTCCAGGTTTAGTGAGAGACTTTGTTTCAAAACAGACAATGCAGGGGCTGGGTAGATAGAACTGAACCTGAGATCAGTTCCTAGCACTTATGTTAGGCAGTTCACAACCTCTTCAAACTTCAGTTCTGGGGATCTGATGCCCTCTTCTGGCCTCTATGGAAACCTGCATGCACATGGTGCACATACATTTATCCAGGCACACACAAAAAGAGAAAAGGTGGAGAGTGATGGATAAAGAAAACCAACATGACCTCTGGCCTGCACACACATGTGCTCACAAACATGTATATAAACACATTCTCCCACACACAAAAATACTGGGAAACCAACACTATGTCCATAATGAGGTACCATATAAGGAGCTGTGCCACCCATGGGGTGTTCTTGTTAAAACATTGGACTCTAATTACACCTGTAGATCCAACTTCCAATTTGCAAGGGATTCAGGGAACAGGAAAATGTTGTTGAGTGAATTGAGTTTTTTTGGAGGGAGAGGGATGTATTGTTTTGTTTTATTTGAGATTGGGGTCTCATGTAGTCCAGGCTGGTCTTGAACTCTAAACACAGCCAAGGATAACCTTGAACTCCTGATCCTCCTACTTCAACCTGCCAAGTACTGAGATTACAGGTGTTATTTATCCAGCTCCAGGGTTTCTACTTAATGACATTCATCTCGGAAGAAATTCAGCCATTTGCTTTACAGATTGAGTCTGTAAATCGTGTGGATTTGCCTCATGGCCCTTGGTGGCAACAGGCACCATATATGTCCACCCAGACCCTGGCCATGGCAGGGTCACAATCTATACATGGCCCTGGGCAGCAGCCTGGGCTGGGATGGCACCATGGCCCTGGGTGGCAGCACAGGCTACCCAGATCTATATGGCCCCTTCTGGAGCATGGCCCCCAGACTCCAATGAGGCTGAAGGCTGCAGCCCAGGTTCTAGGCCTCCATGTGAGCCCTAGTGGCAACCTGGGCCACAGACTTCAACACAGACCCCAGTTGCAGCTACGGACCCAGACATGGCCCCAGCTTGCCAGGTTAACATCATAGCTCCAGGTGGTAGTCCTGGCCACTTAAATCAGGATGGCTCTGGCAGCAGCGTGTCCCCCAGACACAGGTTTCAGCCCAGACCCCAGGCTTCATGTGGCCTTTGGTGGCAACGCGGGCCATGGACATCAACACAGATCTCGGCTGTGCTAGGACCACGAACCCAGACATGGTTCTTGGCAGCAGCCTGGATCTGGTTGTCACCATGGCCCCAGGAGGCGGTGAAGGCCACCCAGATCAGTATGGGATTGACCGTTTTCATGGACTCATTTTATCGTCTTTAAATTATCAACTCCCTGCCTCAGCTCAGTCACTCTTGCCATTACTCTGCCATAGTGGACCGGACAAGCAATTTTCTCCCTGCAGTGCCAAACTTTGTCAATAGAGGGCACAAGAGGGACATCTAGAAGGAAGACGCTTCTGGTTTCAGAGGTTTGTCTTCCTTTTGCCCTTGTCTGATTTGTGGCGTGCATGTGGCTCTGGGGACGTCTGGTGGGGCTGCACTACCTCAGCTTCACGTCCAGAAGTCACACACACGCGCCGGCTTGGTAGTCCACGCCTCACAACCACTGTAGCGTGACTCCCAACCGCGCCGCTCTGTTCCTGGTACCTGCCTTCTCAGGTCGTGGCTCTGGGTGCTCCTGGAGGGTTGGCTGATGCTCCTCAGCATCTGCACCCTTGGCCCTAGAAACAGTTGAGTTCATCCTCCGTTGGCTGCAGCCCGTACTTTTCACACATTCCCTACAAGGGTTTAGCCCAGCGCGTTTGATCCTCTTTCCCAAGTCCGTGCTTCCTCCGGGTCCCCCGACCTCTGGCATACTCACTGAAGCTCTCTTTACGTTCTTAGTTGAGTTCCTCTTGTATTAAACTTACTTTAGATGACGGCGTGCTTTCTGCCCGTCGATGGCATGAGGACAGATGTCGTCTGACACTGGTGTTATCTAAAAGATGCTCAGTTTTAGAAGGTTCATGCTGAAAATCACCGAACGGGACTGGATCCTCGATGGATGATATGTGTGGTTGAGAACGGGGGCTGAACTGTCCACGGCAAACTTCTCTGGTTATCCATCATAATCTGCACTGAGTAGGGAGGCTCCCTGGCCCAGCATTAGTGAGTGAGTTCAACCATATCCTACAGCAAGGATGCAGAGGAAAAACTTAGCTCACTGTGGCCTCACAGATCAGGAATGTAAGGACTGGCTCATGCTATCAAACTGATACTTTACAGAACCTCCATTGATTTGAAAAGTCTTCACGACCCAAATTACAAATATTTGACTCAGACAAAAGAAAAAAAAAAAGGCTTAAGTAAAAAACCGGCATCAAAGCCCAACCTTGTTCCTTCCATGCCTCTTGCTCCATATTGAACCCTAGCCCCCATTTATTCTGGGACTGGAGGCCTGGCTTCCTTCTGGCCTTCCTCAGACTCACTGAGTGCCTTTGTTAATGGAAACTGTCTGGTATTTCAAACCTCTCATTCACTCTTTTCAATCCTGCTGTGGACGACATTTCTTTCCTCTTTCGGCTGCCATCCACTGTAGAAATAAACAGGCTGGACGGCCCGGCCCCTTCAGCCTCCTTGGTCTCAAGGTGTGGGTTGGGTCAGCCCAAGGCATCGTGACAGGACTTGGTCCTGGAACGTGGAGCTGTACAGAGGGAGCCATGAGGAAGCCATTGGTGGCGGCAGGGCCGGCTGCAGGAGCAGGCTGTGTTGTTGAGGCCGGTGGCTGTCATCTTGTCTCCGGTGTTCAGTGTTGGCAGTGTCAGCCAAGGAGAACGTCCCCCAGCTGAGACACTGATTTCCTTTCCTTCCTTCCTTTTCTCCTTCTTTCCTCCTCTTGTTTCCCTCTCCCTCCTCCTCCCACTTCCTCCCCTCTTCCATCTCTTGCTCTCCTTCTCCTGCTCTTCCTTCTCCCTCTTTTTCTTCCTCGCCTCCCTTCTGCCTTAATTTCTTCCCCTCTTCTTTCTTCCCCACTCCTCTTCCTCCCCTCCTTCCTTGCCTTCCTCTTCCCTCACCCCTCTTCTCCTTTTCTCTCCTTCCCCTGCAGATCCGTTTCTCGCTATCTCCTCTTCCTCCCTTTTCACCTCCACCATTTCTCCCTCCTCTTCTTCCTGCCCCAGATCCTACCCTTCTTTTCCCCTCCCTCCTCCTCCTCTTCCTCTTCCAGATTCTTTTTCTTCCTCCTCCTCCTCTTTGGCCTCATGGTGCAGCCAGGCTGGACTAGAACTCATGATCCTCTGGCGTCTATCCTTAAGTGCTGGGATTGCAGGCCTGTCCCACTGTGCCTGGCTAATGAGTGAGATTGAGAGCATTGTTCTGGCAGTATGACTTCCAAGTCAGATTTGATGGGCCTGCTAGAAAGTATGTGGCTCACCCATTACCTTTCAGTAAATTCTATATTAATTGCTCAGTTGATTAATGTCTATTGCAACTAAAAGTCCTTATAGATAGATGCACTGGGTTTCTACTTTGTGATAACGCTTCCCACAAAGTCTCATCACTCGAGGTCATTTCCTCTTGTACTCTAGTAGTGGAGAGGGGTATTTCCCTTTCACATGGTGTATTAGTCAGGGTTCTCTAGATGAACAGAACTGATAGGATGAAATCTATATATGGGATTTATTAGAGTCCAACAATGGCTAGTCCAACAATGGCTATCTACCAAAGGAAAGCCCAAGAATCCAGTAGTTGTTTGGACTATGACGTTGGTTGTCTTAGCTGGTCTTTAGTGTATTTCAGAATCCTAATGAAGTAGGCTCTAATGCCAGTGAAGGAATGAACTTGCCAGTGAGAATGAGGGCAAGCAGGCAAAGAGAGCGAGAGCATCCTTCTTCCATGTCCTTTATCTAGGCTGCCAGTAGAAGGTGTGGCCCAGACTCAAGTGGCATCTTCCCACCTCAAAAGATCCAGATTAAAAGTGGATCTTCCCACTTAAAATGATCTAACTAAGAAAAATTCATCACAGGTGCATCCAGCCCCTAGGGTTTTAGTTGACTCCAGATGAAGTCAAGTTGACAACTAAGAATAGCCATCACGCATGGAGACCACACCCCCTTCCCACAATTCCTTAGTGTTAGCTCTTCCGGCAGTATCCCCTTAAACTCACCTCTGCTTCTGCTGACTTGCAGAATCTCATCTGTATCCAGCTCTTGTTTTTATTCTCTGAAGTCTTTGTGCTCACACGGACAACTTGCTGTTTCTTCCTCAGCTTCAATGACCTTAGTTATGAAATGGTTTTGGGGTGAATTAAGAAGACATTGAGATGGGCTGAGTGGGTCTGAAGCTTTGCCCTGAACCGTAATGAGTCTATCTATAAGCTAATACTCCCCATTGGTGATAACATCATAACTCAAAGCAAAGGAGCTAAGCTAGAGAGGAGATGGCTGGAAGGGGAATTGGGAGAACTGATTGGCAATAAAAGATGGACAGGTTGGCATTTAGAGGCTGAGTTCATAATCAAGATCTAAGAGAGATGTGTTAATACATGCAACAATACTACACTGTAAAGGTGAAATAGATTCATTCTATTGCCTAACAATAGCATTTATTATTTGTTATACTTTGCAATTTTTTTTTAGCAACAAAATCCCTTTGCAACCTTCAGATGAAACTATATTATCTGGGGGCAGAAGCAATATCAGGAGCATACTGTATAGTAGTGAAGGAGAGAAGATAGACCAGCTGGTGGAAATGGAATGGATGCTGGTAGGGTAAATGGAGAGCCAGCCTTAGGTTCAAAAACATAATCTGTAGCATACATTACTGGCAGGACTTTGCCATCATAATGACCATCTAGCCACCTTCAGGAACACAGCACTCCAACGTCCCTCCTTGGACTCTTCCATTGTTCAGAGCTGTCCAGTTCTTTAGCAAATCCAGAGCTTCCTGCTTCTCTAACACAATGTCCTTGTCACTCATGTTGTCCCTCTGTATTCCAGAGACCCAGGTTCCATTTTCTTAATCTTGATAATGACTTTAAGGGTGTGATGACTCTTTTCTTTCTTTTTCTTTCTTTCTTTCTTTCTTTCTTTCTTTCTTTCTTTCTTTCTTTCTTTCTTTCTTTCTTTCTTTCTTTCTTTCTTTTCTTCTCTTCCTTCCTTCCTTCCTTCCTTCCTTCCTTCCTTCCTTCCTTCCTTCCTTCCTTCCTTCCTTCCTTCCTCCCTCCCTCCCTCCCTCCCTTCCTTCCTTCCTTCCTTTCTCTTCTCTTCCTTTCTCTCGACCACTGCCAGTAGTCTACTGTGGTGGTATCTTTATGGATTTCTGTGGGCCTCTCTACCATTTTGCTTCTTCCTATTCTCATGTGGTCTTCATTTATCATGGTCTCCTATTCCTTGTTCTCCCTCTCTGTTCTTGATCCAGCTGGGATCTCCCGCTCCCCTAAGCTCTCCCTCGAACCTTTCCCTTCATTAACCCCACTCATGTCCATGTTGTTCATGTAGATCTCATCCATTTCTCTGTCACTGGGCGATCCCTGTGTCTTTCTTGGGGTCCTTTTTCTAGGTAGCCTCCCTGGGGTTGTGAGTAGCAGCCTAGTCATCTTTGTTTTACATCTAGTATCCTCCTATGAGTGAGTACATACCATGTTTGTCTTTCTGAGTCTAGGTTACCTCACTCAGGATGATTTTTTCTAGATCCGTCCATTTGCCTACACACCTCATGATGTCATTGTTTTTCTCTGCTGAGTAGTATTCCATTGTGTATATATACCACATTTTATTTATCCATTCTTCAGTTGAAGGGCATCTAGGTTGTTTCCAGGTTCTGGCTATTACAAACAATGCTGATATGAACATAGCTGAGCAAGTGCCCTTGTGGTATGATTGAGCATTCCTTGGGTATATGCCCAAGAGTGGTATAGCTGGATCTTGGGGGAGATTGATTCCCAATTTTCTAAAAAAGCGCCATATTGATTTCCAAAGTGGTTGTACAAGCTTGCGTTCCTACCAGCAGTGGAGGAGAGTTCCCCTAGCTCCACATCCTCTCCAGCATAAGTTGTCTTCATTGTTTTTGATCTTAGCCATTCTGACAGGCGTAAGGTGGTATCTCAGAACAGCTGTAGTTTTCTATCCCTTATCTCCCATACTGATTCTCAGTCTTTTTGAGTAACTCCTTTTATCTGTTAGTATTCAGTTAATATCCAGTAATAGCAATAGAAAATATACTGTGTCCATTTTATGTTTGATTCTTCTCTTTGAGGCTCTCCCCTACCTCTATGCACACAGTGAAATTCATGTGTAGCACTGATAACTTATATTTTGACTTTTTTAAATAACATAGTATCATATTATACACTGTTTCTAACCTTAAGAATGTTTTCCCAGTGAGCATCTTTCCACAGCATTCCATGATTTACACACTTTATTATTTACTTGAATAGCTTCGTATTTCATTGTATGCATATATAATTTATTTTTCTAATTTTCTATTTAGGTTGATTCCAGTATTTTGCTACTTCAAACAATGCTCCAGTAAGTAATACTGTGAGGATGTCTTTTTGCACCTGCGTTTTTCTGTAGGAAAGTTTCCCAGTAGTGGAATTGTTACTTTAGAGGATCTGCATATTTTAAATGCTGATGGATGTTGCTAAATTGCCCTCCAAAAAAAGTTACAGCAACTTACACTGTTACCAGGTTTGAATGAGAATGGGTTCTACTCACCTGGGCTGGCAGTATACCTCAGGATTCCTAGCATTTGATTTTCAGGGGTTCTCTGTTTACTGCTTAATTAACCCTATCAGGCATTTTGCATTCCTGAGTTTCCTAATTTATCCTGGGCTTATAATCTCAGGAAGTGATTGTACCTTCTTTCTGTCATCCTCAGTGTGATGACTTCCTCCTCTTTTTTGCGTTTGATGCTTCGTGATCTAGGGCAGCGCTTCTCAACCTTCCTGATGCTGCGGCCCTTTAATACAATTCCTAATATTATGGTGATCGCCAACCATAAAATTATTTTCTCTGCTGCTTCATAACTGTCATTTTCCTAGTGTTATGAATCGTAATGTAAATATCTGTGTTTTCTGATGGTTGTATGTGACCCCTATTCAACCCCCAAAGGGGTCATGACCCACAGGTTGAAAACCACTGATCTAGAGATTGTAGCTCCAAAGGTGACACTCACATTAGGGAAAAATAAATAAATAAAAGATGCTGTTGCCACCTGCGTCTATCTCTTGTACCAGGAAAGCAAAGCCTTTTTCAACGTTCCCCAATAAACGTCTACTCTTATCTTTTTGGTAATAACTGAGTCCCCTAGTAAGGTTTTCTTGAGTCAATGTCTCTATATGTAGCTGGTGAGGGGAGAGAGGCTGGAACTCTATTGCCCAGGGTATCTTTGCTATCATAGTCCTCCAGCCTCAGCCTCCCGGATATTGAGATCACAGGGATGTACCACCATTCAAGGCCTATAGTCCTTCTCAGCTGCAAAAGGAAGATTACAATATTCAGTGTCTAGCAAAGTGGAAAAATATAGCCACGGATACGTGTGCTCACATTGACTTATTGTTTGAGCCCAGGCACACTGCCACTCAGAATAAATAAAGGTTCTGGTATTATGGAATAAAGAATAGACATTGAGTAGTAACTCACAATATTTGCCAACAGTAGATGTTTGCTCAATATACATTTGTTGAATGGTGTAAGAGTAAGGCCAGCAACCTGCCACTACACTCTTCAATGAGTATAAACCTTGATTTATGGGTTAATTATTCCAAGTCACAATTTGTTTCTAAGTTACACATGCTGAGTATCTGCATCCAGAATTCTGCTTTGTCCTGACTGGGGCCAAACTGTGACTGAGTGAGATTTTGTTCTCATTTGAATTCAAATTAATTTAGTCATCTCTCAGGGGCAGATGTTATGCATCAAATAAGTGACAGATTGCAGCATTAATTTAAAGAGTAAGTAAGATTTAGATTATAATATGATTACTTTTATTGGAGAAAAAAATCTAGTGATGTTGGCCACTTATTTTCCAAATAACTGAAAAAATATGTGTCTGTGGTGTGTGTGTGTGTAGCGTGTATGTTAGACGCTGGAGGTCAAATGTTTTCCTCTATCATTCTCTATTTTTTGAGACAAGGTCCTTCACAGCCCCTGGAGCTCATCTATTGGCAAGACTGACTGGGTTGCAAGCCACAGGGCTCCAGCTCTGCGTCGCAGTATTCAGAATACAGGCCTGAGTTCTAAGAGCATATACTCTTTTTATATGAGTACTGTGGCAAGGTTTATTTATTTATTTATTTATTTATTTACTTATTTATATTTATTTTCTTAACCAATTGAGCCATCTCCCCAGCCCATCCCTCACCTAATCTTAAAAAATGATTGATTGGCTGTGTGTGTGTGTGTGTGTGTGTGTGTGTGTGTGTGTGTGTGTGTGTGTATGCATGCGCTCGCGGTGCACACATGTGCACACATGAATGCCATGGTGCATATGCGAAGGTCAGAGGGCGGTTTGCAGGAGTTGGTTCTCTCCTGTCACCGTGTGGGTCTCGGGGATCAAACTGAAGTGACTGGATTTGGCAGGAGGAGTCTTTACTGGCAGAGCCATCTCATTGGCTCTTAACTTATTTTTACATCTTTTAATACACATTGCCGAAGTTGTTAAAAAAACAAACAAACAAACAAAAAGGACCATGGCAGTCACAGAAATGAGCCTCACTCTCCTTTACAGACATAGCCAAGCCAGGGCCCGATGAAGGTCACACCACTGCCAGCCAATGACCCAACATAACAGCGATAACAAGACAGGCCAGTCCCCACAGGCCACAAGGCTTCTGTGAAGGCTGCCCCAGACTGGAGGCCCCTGTTCCTTGATGAGTCCTCCTCTGGCTGCCAGGCTGTGGAGATGTGCGCTCCACCTCCCCCCTTTTGCCTGGCATGGTTCTGTTAGTGGGGCAGCCCCTCCCCTCCCTGATCGTCTTCCATTTCCTCTCACAAGGACACTTCCCCTCATAGAATGTCTGTGTGTTCGGTCCAGTGTTCCCATCTGCGTCTCAGAAGACCCACACAGAGACAGTTATATTTGCTCGTCCTTTCCCCCACAGTTTCCACAAGAAAGTGATGAGAATGAGTATTTTACTCAGACTTGTCAGCATTTGCTAGTTCAAAAATATTGGCTCCTTTGGAAAAGTTAGAGCAGCGTTTTAATAATGCAGCCTTCCATTTTTGTCATATGCGCTCAGCTGTTTAGATATTCATATCTGCGAATTGTCCTTGAGGAGTTCATGGGCATTCACCTTTTTTTTTTCTTTTTTCTTAGACGAGGGTCTCACTTTATAGCTCTGGCTGGCCTGTATATAGACCAGGCTGGCCTCAAACTCACAGAGATCTGCCCACTGTAAAGGCATGAACCACTACACTCAGTGACATGCAGATTTCTATTCATTCATTCATTCATTCATTCATTCATTCATTCATTCATTCATCTATCTATCTATCTATCTATCTATCTATCTATCTATCTATTTAGGTTTTTTGAGACAGGGTTTCTCTGTGTAGCTTTGGAGCCTTTCCTGGAACTCACTCTGTAGCCCATGTTGGCCTTGAACTCACAGAGATCCATCTGCCTCTGCCTCCCAAGTCCTGGGATTAAGAGGCGTGCACTACCACCACCCAGCCAGATTGCTTTTTTAAATGATTGCATTTTAAATTTATTTTTGACCATCTCACATGTGTATGCAGCATTGTTTATTTTGGGGGGGGGGGGGAGAGGCATCCGTTGGGATGTATGGTTTCCATGATAGTTGCTGGCCTTCGGCAGCAGGCTGGTTTCAACAGAGAGTTGCATACAACAGCTGTGCAGACAAGGGTCATGTTGCGTGCACTCTCGGCGTCATAACACTAAAAGACTTCCTCTTCTTGGTTAAGTAGGAAGAATCGGCCATGTGTTCTAGCACACAGTCCTATGGGAATCGGGGAGGCTGTTATTTGCAGAGTAGTCTTTAGGCATCAGGTCCCCTCTTCTCTCATCTAATCTCAAGCAAGGTATCATTTTCAAGGTTTTCTCAGTGGGAAGTGTTTCAGAAGTTGCTCCTGTTGAATTTAAGGTTGGAAATCATAGAGACCAAAGCATGAGGTGTGCCCATTTTATTTAGTTTGGTTCGATGGCCGAGGCGCCTCTGGCCTCAAGCACTGTGCCCATGTTCCCATGCCCATCCTACATTTTACGTCGAACTGCGCCATTATTTGCTAACCCAGATATGCATACATATCTCACTTGGGAAAGAGCGGTCGGTGATGTGAATGATGACATAGTCTGATTTTCTGGAGTTCCAGTCAACCAGAAGAACTGACTGTGGCTTCCTCAGACAACCAGGCTCTTCTCAAAAGTGAGGGTGTGAAGCACCCATTCACCATTCACTGAGTTTAAAGGCATCCCTGTGTTTATTTTCATCTTATTTCTGCTTGTATGTGTGTTATGTGGACAGTCCATGGTGGCCAAAGGGCAGCTTAGCAGAGTCAGTTCTCTGCTTCCAACTTTATATCTATTCCAGGGATCAAACTTAGGTTGTTGGACTTTTGCAGCAAGCTCATGTCCCTCCTGAGTCGTCTCTGTGACCCCTAAAGAACTTTTTTTTAAAGGTATTTAAAAGCAAAAAAAAAAAAAAAAATGAGCTCCACTTCCAAGAAGAAACAGCAAATCAAGACAAACCTGAATCCCAAACACTCTATCAGCTCATGGGAAGGACGCACACATAAACCTCTGAAGAAAATCTTTGCACCAAAGACCTTAGTGTGTGAAATATTATGTGAGTCAACTCCAAAGCCAAACGGTCCTTTTTTTTTTTTTTTAATTTTTCTCCCGTAACTTCATTTAGTTTCAGGGTCATGAAAAGACACAGTTACTTGGCCTTGACTCTTCCCAATTTGGATATCCAAGCATTCTGAATCTCCATACCCAGCCCTAGTATTGTGCGATGAGTTAATAAGAAGAAAATATGCCTGCTTTCTCAGCCTTCACGTCTCTAATAAAGCCCATATTTTAAAGCAGTTATGGAACTCTGCACAGAATCCAGGTTTAAAGGCAAATTGAATGCATAAAAAACCAACTCAGACAGCAAAGTTTAGTTACCTGAGAAACAACTACTAAATTTATCTCTTCAGTCAGGAACCGAAGATAAATACTTTGCAAGACACGCTCTACTTTGGCTTTCAATTTTACTTTAGGCCTTATTAAATAACGCCATCAGCAGGAAATGTACATGTGTAAATTTAAAGCTGTTCTGATCAGCGGGCACTGTGATAACTTGGCTATGTAAAAAAAAAAATTGTCTTTTTGCTACAGAAAATGAAGCTTATCTTCCTGTCAGTTTCAGGAAGGTGATTTAGGTCACGGGGCTTCACTGTTGACTCTGTCTTCAGTGGAGGTAAGAAGCCAGGGATGGTAATGACAATTGGTTGTGAGCACCTTTGAGACATTGCCACTTGTGTGTGCCCCTCCTACACCAGAGTCTTCCTCCAGTGAAGGCAAGGTGGCAGGCGGCCTGTGGAGTCCTTCCTGAGATGTCTTCTCTTTCTGCTGCTAGGCTAGCTGCGGTCTCCCATGTGTCTTCCCTGTTTCTCTCACTGTGCCTGTTTTAGTCAGTCCCTGTTTCTACTGCTGTGATGAAACTCCATGGCTGAACGCAATTTGGGGAGGAAAGGGTTTATTTTGGTTATACTTCCATATCACAGTCCATCATCGAAGGACATCAGGGCAGAGCCCTGGCAGCAGAAACTGAAGCAGAAGCCGTGGAGGAAAGCTGCTCACACACTGGCTTGATCTCCATGGCTTTCTCAGTCTGCTTTCTTATACCTTCCAGGACCACCTGCCCAGGGGTGGCACTGCTCACCGTTGGCCGGACCTTCCCACATCAATCATTAATTAAGAAAATGCCCCACAGGTTTACCCACAGGCCAGTCTGGTTGGGGAATTTTCTTCAATTGAGTTTCCTTCTCAACTGACTCTAGCTCATGTCAAGTTGACAAGAAACTAACCAGGACACTGCCCAACTGCGTACCCATGCCATTGCCTGGGGATGGAGTTGCTGAACACAGCCTTCAGCTTTGACTACTTTTCTCTGAGGGTCTTTGATGCTGTTGGTTGTCATGATCCACAGCTTCTCTGATGAGAAGGATACAAGAAATCAAGAAACCGAACGTCCTTTGGAACCATGTAACCAGACTGTGTCCCATGTACGACTTCGCTGTGCCTCCACACTGGTTTTTGTTAGGGAAGATGAATATAAATGTACAAAGAGGCCTCAAGGCCCCTCCCTCTGCTCCTGGTCTAAGTTCTGTTCTCTGCATTTGACCAAGTTCCTGCTCCTCACCACATGGGTGGCATTTTCTTCTTTGGGGAATCATCCAAAAGCAAAAAGCAGTCATCTCAATCACTTGTCATTTGCACAGGATGAGATCTGAGGCCGGTTGTTCTAGGAGTTACACCAGCTGGGCAAGCAAATGTGGCTGGCAGCCTGCGTGAGCAGGATGTGTGGATTGCCATCATAACACAGCTCACTCCCCCCGCCCCCCTTCTTCCTTAAACTTTGTTCAAAGGGGAATAATCTTCCCGCTAATTGTAGCTGCAGATCCCTAATCCAAGGTGCTTCCGTTCACCCTTAAATGGACCCTTAGCAGTCCCAGCGTTAAACCACGGCAGCAGGGCTGCTTCACTGTGGGGGTGTTTAGGTTAGTGTGGTGAAAACTCCAGCTCTGTCTCATATTTTTATCACAAAAGGGGGAAAGGGGTGGTCTTTTCAACCTCATCGTTGGTCCTAGCTCCCAGTTCCCACTCAGTAAGTGAAACTCAGGAAGACCACGTTTAGCAAGCTTCTTCCGTGTGTGTGTGTGTGTGTGTGTGTGTGTGTGTGTGTGTGTGTGTGTGTGTGAATGTGTTTGTGTCTGTGTGCAGTGTGTCTGTGTGTGTTTGTGTCTGTGTGTGATTTAATTGATGTATTTGATATAACTAGGAAACACGCATGCACACGTGTGGACAGGGAGGCGGCGAGGAAAGAGGGTTATTTTGAGGAATTGACCCAAGCCAACTGTGGAGAGACTTTGTAGCTCCAAAATACTATGGATTAGGCAGTCTGGCTGAGACCTGAGTGGTGAATTGGTCTTCTGGCACTATCCTTTTTTGTTGTGGGAAGGACAGATTTTTCTTTGAGTTGCAGATTTTTCTTGGTGCAGCTCTTGAGGATGTGAATTTTTGTCTCTTGACTTGGCCTGAGTATAGGCTAGAAGGAGAACCAAAGTGTTCCTGTGAGTTACCGTTAGAACCTGGTGACTTTAATCCATCTCTTCTATAGTTTCTCAGAACCTAGGACAGGTCGGAAGCGGCAGGTGTTAAGTCTGTGGGTGGGGCTCATGGACCCTCCCACCGACCTGTGACCTCTTCGAAGGAGGAAGGAACACCATTTTCACTTCATTACTAGCTGTTGTGTCCTGCCCAGGTTTTCCATTCCTAAATAATTAGCCTCCACTACCCAGAATGGAGACAGAGCCTGTAAGGAGGTGGTGACGTTAAAATGAAGCAGTTAAGGTAGGTTCTAAATTAATCTGACTGACGTCTTTATGATGAAGAGGACACTGGGGCAGACTGAGGGACACTGGGGACCATGTAAGCACACAGCGAGAGGGACTGGTCTGTGTGTGTGTGTGTGTGTGTGTGTGTGTGAGAGAGAGAGAGAGAGAGAGAGAGAGAGAGAGAGAGAGAGAGAGAGAGAGAGAGAGAGAGAGAGAGAGAGAGAGAGGCAATGCCCCAGGGGGAAGCAAACTGCCTTAGACTTCTAGTAGTCTGCTATGGTAGTCATAGCACACTGATACCCTGTATCTCAAGAGCCTCAGAGAACGATGAAAGGAACAGATAAGGAAAGCAGGGACTCCCCTCCGGTGGTGGTGGTGGTGGGGCGGGGCGGCGGCCAGGAGAGAAGCTGTGATTAGGGATGATGCCCAGGGAAAACCGAGGGGAGTGTGTGGGCCTGCTTCTGGGGCCGATGGGAAGAACACTATTAACTTCCTCGTGGAGTTAATCTGGGAAGGGACAAGCTACAGTGAACTAATCTGTGACAAAGAGGCTAAGGATACACAGAAGGGAATGAATAGACTCATAGTAAAAAAAAAAAATGAATGAATTATTAGTATGGTCTGTGGTGGACACCGGATAGCCACATAAAATAGAACGAACTGAGCACTTATCTTATGCCATACACAAATAGTTCAAAATGGAGTAAAGACTTCAACAGAAGACCTGAAATTGTGGCGCTCTTACAGGACAACATAGAGGACAAGCTACTTGACATTGACCTTAGCCACAATTTTAAAGAGATGACATCAAAAGCATTGGCAGTAGAGATAGAAATTTAAAACTGGATTCCATCAAACTAGAATGTTTTTATGTATTTAGAAAAATCACAAACCTCTTTTGCTTTTAATTTTATTATTGTATATGTATAGGTGTTTTGCCTGCATGTATGTCTGTGTCCTATGTGATGCCTGGTGCATGTGGAGGCCAGAGGAGGGTGTCAGACCCTTCTGAACTGGAATTGCAGACAGTTGTGAGCCATCATGTGGATGTTGAGACTATAACCCGAGTTCTCTAGGAGAGGCAGGTACTCTTAATTGCTGAGCCATCTCTCCAGGCTCCCTAAAAAAGTTTTGTATAGAAAAATAATTCAACAAAATTAAAAAATGAATACTTAAGAAAATTTACAAACTTTAAGGATTAATCAGTATTTTCAGAGAGATAGCACCCATAGAGTAGATACATGTCAGTAGCTATAGATAAATATATAGAGAACAGGCAATTTAGAAGAATTGACTCATGTGATTATGGAGGCTGAGAAGTTACATGAATAGGCTTGGGATCCAGGGAAACCACCGGTGTGTCTACATCCAGTCTGAAGGCCTCAGAATCAGTGATCCCTGGTCCAGTTCTCAGCTCAAGACAAAGCCTGGGAGAAGGGATGGGGCAAGTGCAGGTGTGGGTCCTGGAATCCAGGGGCTGGAGAACAGAAGGGTGTTCCAGCTCAGAGGTCACACACACACACACACACACACACACACACACACACACACACACACACACACACACACAGAAGGGGAGTTACTCCCTTCCCCTGGCTATGGTTGAGAGTCTCTAGCTGATTGGGTGCTGCCCACTGTCATTGAAGAGAGATCTTTGCAGCACAGTCCACCACTGTACATGCCAATCGTTTCTAGAAATAACGTTCCTTTGCTAGACTCATTAATCCAAACTCATTCCTGAAGTAATGATAACACTACCCTGTCTCTGAGAGACGGTTAATCTTAAAAATACAAGGGATTCATGCAAGTGAATAGAAGAAAACAGTAACAGTTAAGTAACGGGTAAAGATGCCAATGGCCACTTTTCTAAAGGAGACCCACAGGTGGCCAGCGGTTTGTGAAAAGGCCTCAGTGTCACCAACTGTCAGGCACTCTAGAGTAAAAACCACCGTGAGCCACCGTGTCACACCGGCGAGGGTGGCTGTCATCAGAGAGGAAAGAAATAACGTGCTGATGGGGAGGCAGACAAAAGGGAACCCTTCTCACTGCTGACAGGAACCTATAGTGAGACAGCCGTTATGGAAAAACAGAATGGAGCTTCCTCAAAAAATCAAAGAAGAGCTCCTATGGGTCCAGCTATGTCACCACTGAGTGTATCTGAAGGAAATGTACTCAGCATTTCAAAGAGATATTTGTTACTTCAGGGTCACTGCAGGATGATCCACAGTTCCCGAGCCATGGAGAAAATGTGTCCATAAACAGATGAAAAGAGAGGAGACGGCCCAGTCAGTAAAACACTTGTCTTGAAAGCATGAGGACCTGAGTTCAATCCCTGGCACCTCCAATATAAATTCAGGTGTGTGCTTATGACCGCAGTTCTAGGGAGGTGGACACAGAAGGAGCCCTTGGGGTCACTGGCCAGTCAGCCTAACCTAATTGATGAGTCCTAGGTCTGTATTTCAATAAACAAAGTGAACGACTCTCGGAGAACAATAGGCAAAGTTGACCTCTGGTCTCCATACGCACAATGCATAAGTGCATTTGGACATGCACACTCCCCCTCCCAGCAAAGTGATGAATAAAGGAGGAAATTGTAACACACACACACACACACACACACACACACACACACACACACACACACACACACACGGAGGGGGGGAGAGAGAGAGAGAGAGAGAGAGAGAGAGAGAGAGAGAGAGAGAGAGAGAGAGAGAGAGAGAGAGAGAGAGAAAGGCACGCAGGCAGGCAGAGAGGGAGAGAGAGTATTATTCAGTCCTACAAAGAAGGAAATCCTTCCGTTGGGACATCATGAATTAACTTAGAGGATATTACACTGAATGAAATTACTCGGACACAGAGGATTCATACAGAACAATATCATTTATATTCAGAATCTTAAAAACTCAGACTTGGAGAAACAAAGCAGATTGGTGGTTTCCAGGCATGGGGAATGGGGAAATTCAGAGTTGTTGGTCGAAGGACTCAGAAGTTCAAGTGTATGATGAGTAAGTTCCGGCGGTCTAATCCACAGTATGTGACTACAGTGAGTAATAATGTGTTGAGTATTTGAAACTTTCTAAGGAAATGGATCCTAAGTTGTCACCACACAAGCGTGTACAAGTATTCACAAAATGGTGTCATGTGATAGAGATGTTATTACCTTGCTTGTGGGAAAGACTACAAAGGGGGTCCTCATGTCTCAGTCTTTCAGACACACATTTGGGATTACAGTCATGAGTCACGAAGCCCCAATCACACAAGGCATTCTTATGTCAAACTACTACTGTGTGCCTCACACACATTTTATTTTGTCATATTCACATACCTCAAAAAAATTGAAAAAAAAAAAAAAACTCTGCAAAAACAAAAACAGTATTCAAAAGGCCTAGCTGAGGGGTGGGGGTGTGGTCCAATGGTAGAACATTTATCTGGCGTAAGCAAGGACCTACATTTGATACCCAGAACCACAAAATCTCTGAAACAAAATAACCATCCAAACCAACCAACCAAACATCCTGGAAGGGGGTAAATGACTCTCCCTGCTGTCCTATCCCAGGACATAATGTCCCTCTTTTATCTTTTATGGCCTCAGTTTCCTGCCCAGTATTTCTGATGGAATTTCGAGTCTATTTCCTTTTTCAGATGTTGTTATAAACGGCATTTGGACTCCATTGCAGGCCTAGGATCTATTCCTGATATATTATGGTTAAGAGGATTGTGCAAGCTGGTCCGAGAGTCTGACCACCATGAGGTTATTTTGAAGAGAAGCGTGTGACATTCCAAACATTTGGCTCATCGCTACCTATGTGCTCAAATTCTAAGATGGAGGCCTGTATTAATATTTAGTTTGTAAATGTCCAGTATAAAACATAAAACATTAATAACTTACTATTGTAAGAACGGAAAGGAAAATGTGTAGTTTAATACTGAGCGAGACACGTCTTAGTAGCAACTTGATTTGCTAAAGAATACTCATCTGTTTATGTTAGAAATTCTGTTGAAGCAGAATCTCACCACGCTGTGGCACAAACGAGCGATGCCATTCTGGGTGAAGGTACAAGTGTGGGGGAGTTGGAGCCCAGTGTACCTGGTCCACTCTGCCCACTTGACAGCCACTGAAGACAGCTCCTTAGAACCGCCGAGGCGCAGTTTGCTACCACTGTGGCGGACCTAGAGTGCACACTAACACTGATCCAGGTGCCAGCCCACTGTATAATTTGGGAACAGAGGGAGTCCCACACGGGAAAGGTAATCTTTTCAGTGTATCTTAACCAATTTGAACTCTCACCCAATCAGTTGTTGTTTGTGTTCGGATTCACAGGCTGAGTTTCTCCGTTTTGTTATTCTGGAGGTTGTTCCTGCAGGCTGTGGTCTCTTGGGTTCCTGTGATAGCTGTTCCTGTGGGGTTTGCCTGACAAGAAGTTAAGGTGGGAGATTGAGGGCAGGGTGGGAAGGGCAAGGCAGGGCATTCTTCTTCCTTTTCTCCACCCCTAAGTCTTTCATTGAACCCTTGTTGAATTCCCTCCACACTCTCTCTCAATGCTTGTGGTAATGTCTCCTCTGGGCTGCCAATTCCTCTAGAGCAGCCTGCCACTGTGTCCCTTCACTGAGAGCAAGTACCACACGTTAAGAAATGGTTAAGAGAGAGAAATCTTAAGACTGAGAAAATTCTGCCCATCCACTAGGACTTCTCTCCCTGTGAACTGGGAGGGGAGAAATGCCATTTTCCTATTTGTGGCAGTGGGATATCAATCTCCCAAAGAAGTGCAGTTTGCAAATTAGGGCATCCCAAGCCAAATTTAGTATTCTGACTCTAAGAGGTTTTGGCTAAACACAGCTGTGTAGATCTTCATTTCAGTCGGACTCTGGGGCTGTTCTGAACTTGCTTTGGTGACGTGGTCTAGAGAGCTCCCTTGAGGGTAAGTAGTCCTCCAGGACAGTCATGACTCTCTGTTCTCCAACATTTTGTTCCCAGGAACACAGCCTCATGGCCATTCCCGGAGTGTCTGGAGTCTTAACATATTCTGCCTTCCCCCCTTTTCTGTGTTTATATATGGGCGCTGTAGCTTTGGTTTTGATTTGAATTTGATGAATTTGATCTCTTGATTCTGGAAAAGATGGAGGCTAAACTGTCAACTCACTTACTATGTCTCAAATGCTGTTTGGCGGGAAGGTAGGAAAGGACCAGCTTTCCTGAGCAAACAAAGGGAAGTGAAAGATCCTAGACCCTGTGTGAAGGATTTCCCCTGTCAGAACCTGTACTCTGAATGTCACTGGTGAAGCTGACTGGGAAGGCCACATGCTCAATGACTTAGTTTCTAGATGAACGTTGTGGCATGGACACAGTCTTAAGATGATGGGAAACAGACATTTGTCTTCTGTTATGGACACTCAGGACTTCAAAAGCTCTCAGCTGCTTTACAGGTGGTTTTGGCTTTGGCAATAGGATGCTCTATATGTTTTCAGAACACCTGCTTTTTGTAGACTGTCTTATGTACATTTCAACTGCTAACACCAGAGGAAGTATTATCATAGTATTGGTGAGAAAGGTGGTGTTGATTTCACCTGCTCTGTGTTGCTCTAATTTAAACACTGAGACCTTTTTTTGGTCTGTAGTCAAGACTCAGAATCAAGGAGAGCCAAATAATACTGACAGGTTTTTTTTTTTTTTTCTTCACCAGCACCATAGGGGGAATCAGGATGATTATGGACTTTGGTGGGAGGAGTGTCTTCCTTGGCTGTATCCTCCTCCCTTGATCCCAATACCTGCCCCAGGTCTGGCTGGTATTCTGTACGTTTCCCTAATTGTTATGCTAATTTTCTACTGAAAACAGAGCCCTATTGACTGTCTGTCCAAGGAGACCTTTCAAACCTTGACTATCCTTTCTTCATTGTGACTAAACTCCCACTTCTGGCTGATGAATACCCTCCTGCTCATTTCCAGAGCAAAATTCTCCTGTACATCCAGGAAGTGGACTTCTGCAGCCACATTCTACCTCGTCAGTAGGATGTTTCAGTATCAGCTGTCCCTGGGACACTGTCATGTGAACTGCTGGACATGCAGCCCATAACCAGGTTAGTTCTCTCTTATTCCGGCCTCTCTCAGTTGTCTTGTCTTCCTGAATGAGGTTAGTCTTTAAGAATGTTACACTGCCATATTACTCCATTTCTGATATGTTCATAGTCAGATGGAGACACAGAAGACAGCTTGAGTTGCCCTGGTATAAAATCGGTATCCCTTTGTACGTGGAAATCCTTTTCTTTTTCTAAGACAGATTATGCCAAAAAGTCAGAGAATGTGAATGTTTTGTCTTCCATAAGTCACCCCTATGAACTTTTCAGTGGGATGGCAACACACACACACACACACACACACACACACACACACACACTTAAAATAGAAAATAGACATGCTTTTTTGTATCCTGCTTTTCACTTGGGGATTTAGCATTGGACATCATCTGCCCTCATTTTAAACCTGGACTCTCCTTTTTGGCTCAGCTTCAGAGTGGTCTATGATTTAAGTACGAAAGAATAATTCTTCCTCTTTTTATAGGCTTTTGGGGGGGGAGTATGTTGGTTAAATTATTTATAGTGATAGGTTCTACAGAAATAGATGCTCTTTATTGAGGCCATCAAAGCCCTCAGTGCTTTAATGATTCTGCTGATTAAGTGGAAAACACATGCAGGCACGTCAACCTGTCAAGCAAAAGAACACTCTCCCTTCCTGATGTAAATGGATCACACCAAGGCCTGATCGCTCCCTGCATTAGGCTATGGTCTTTCATGCTCTAAAGACCAGGTAGGTATTACTTTGCGCGGTTCTTATAGATTGTTGAACTTTAAGACGAAGAACCAAATTTTAAAACTGTCATAAATCTGAGTCTGGCTTTCAGGAGGCAAGAATGCTATTTTTAGTGCGTCTGGATTGCAGCCTTTCCCTTTGGTGGCTGATGATGACCGCACAGTAAGAATGAAAAATGAAACTCGTGGAGATTGGATAGCCACGGAGATTGAAAATAACACCCAGATAGTGGAGCCTTTGGCTCACCCATTTGAATTCAGCTCAGATCAGTGATGACTACAAATTGTTCTGTCTGATGCCAGTGAGGCTTGCAGAAGACCCATTCTTCATCATTAGCTGTGTTAATTATGCTGCTGGCTCACCAAAGCCCAATTTGCCAGCTTTGGACTGTAATCCCCTCGAGGACAAGGGCCGTGTCTATGCCGTGCATTTTTTTTTTTTTTTTTTTTTTTTTTTTGCTATTTCAGATAGACAAGTGTGGATTAGATAGTTTGGTTAGGGAGACAAAGGAGCGCTCTTCCCGGGGTGTGAACTTGTCACTAGCAAGCATTTCTGTGAAATATGGAAGTAACGTTGCTCCCAGTTTGTTCTGGGTGGCCTTGGAAACGGTTTAATCCCACACAGTGACAAACAGCTTTCTTCCATGGTCCTGTCAGCAAACACCATGAAAGACAGGCTCCACACTTCTCATTTTCTGACTTGCACAGGTAACTGGTGTCTAGTTCAACACTCATTTCTGGTGATTTTTCTCCATCCCTTCAGCTCACTTTGGTTATAATGTACCGTTAGGAATTCCATTTACTTTGCCTGTGTTAAACATTATTTTTCATAAATTTGTGTTTCTTTGCTGAACATGTCCTGTCTTCCCATGTAGAGAGGTAACTCTTTTCAAGATCCAAGACTAACACTTACATTTTTTGTTGTAAATTTTTCATCTACTAGGTGTAGTGGGGGCATGCCTTTAGTTCCAACACTTGGGGTGCAGAGGCAGGCAGATCTCTGTGAGTTCAAGGCCAGCCTGGTCTACCTAATGAGTTCCAGTCCAATCAAGGCTACACTCAGTGAGACTTGTCTCAAAACAAAAAAAAATTGTCCTCTCTTGTGATGATGTTGCAACCATAAGACTAATATTTATGGACTTCCTTAATCCTATTTTTGAAAAATTAAATAAAAAGTCTTATGTACAAGTTGGCATAGTTTTTCCTCAACAGCTATTAGATGGGCCGCTATTCTTTTCTGAGTCTTAATTCCATGTTATGAGTGCCATGGAGATTGTGCCATAGTAATTTTTCAGGTTGAACACTGAACAACTCCGCAGAGTCTATTCACATCTGTGACAGCTCTAGTGAGTGCTGCTGATGACTCTGACACATAGAGGCTGAAGAATAGGAGCACTGATGCTCAAAAATAAGATGTATGTTTGTAATTGCAACAGGCTGGATGGGGAGAAGCCACTAGGCTGTCAATCTTAATACACTTGTTTTGGGATCAAACCAAACATGATAGGGAGACTATTTTCACCAACTTAAGTGTTCATTTCTTCTACCCTGCTCGGTCCAACTTAAGGTAGGCTTTGTTGTTGCTGTCACTATTAGGTTTGTCTTCTTGAAGAGTCAGTTTATTCCCGTCCTCTCTAAATAGGGTTTGACTTTTGTCGGCCCAACTCTTGGGACCTTGTAATGTAGAACTCGGAGGCTGTATTGAGAACGAGGAGGACAAGGCAAGGAAAAGTCATTCAGAGTCCCGACTGCTGGGCTTGGCTGGATGTTGGGAGGAAGAAGCCGTGGAGCAGGGAAGGATGGGGCAGAATTTAAAGTGGGAGCAGATAGAGGAGTTCATGGAGTTCTGTGGAGAGTATGCATGAATTCCCTCTGACACTTGTGTGTCAGGACAGGGCTGATCTGCTTAAAAGTAGCTAGCAACTCCTAGGTCCCTGTGGTCCCATAACCTGAATTCCTTTCTTGCTCACGGTCTATTGTAAGGTCCTGGTGGATTCCTGAGTGCAGTGACTTGGTGTCCCCAGCTGCTTTGATCTTGGGCTTTACTTTTAGTAGAATGGCAGAGGGAGAGCTTAGGAGAGTCCTTTTCTAACTGGCCATCGCATGTAGCTGCCTCACAGGCTTCCTGCCTATGGCAGGGCCAGGAACCTGTGTTTTCTTTGAAATGTGTCTAAGGGAACTGTTCCTAGCATCATGGATTCTCCATGCAGAAGGCTGGAATGGTTTTGCTTTTGTTGGCTGAACAGTCTCTTAGAGGTGACACCTGTAATCCATTGGGCCACAAAGGATGCTAGGATTTATTCTTTTTCTGCAGAAAAAAAATGCAATTGTGTGTAGTCAAGGTCCCACAGAAGTTTCTGAGCAGCGCAACAAAGTAGCTGTAATGTTGGTTGATATTATGAGAGCTTTTGAAACTTTACCCCTTTGCTCTTCTGTCTCTGTCTCTCTTTCCCTTCAGTGAGAAAATATTCATAAATGCTCCTAATTCCCATGACTTATTCAGAGGAAGTTTTAAATTTGGTTTTATTTCCTTTGCTTCCTTGATATTCACTTTATTAGGCATCTTAAGATGGTGAAAAGGTTACCAATTCCCCTTAGAGTTATTAAAAAGAAGCCTGTCTAGGATGACATCAATGTGATGGTCATTCATGATCCCTTTGAGCTTTATGGCTCTTCCAAGAAAATAAAAAGTCTATATCACAGATCTATAGGAGAAACGGAGCTGAAAAGATGTGCCTAATGTGATTTCTTAGTAAGTATAGAGGACAAAGGAATAGAAATGCGTTTTCTTGTGGTATTGTGGCTTGAACCCAGGACCTTCCATATGTAAGGTAAGTGTCCTTACCACTGAAATATATCCCCAGATATAGGTTTTAAAAGTAAAAATAGGATAAGATAAGAAACAATTTTACGTATTTCTGCAGTTTTCTCAACAGGAACAGCTATATTTTAGGAGACTCATTTGATTACTTCTGTCTTGACAAAATTTCAACAATTACAACAGGTGCACACACCATTGACAACAACAACAACAACAACAACAAAAATCCAAAAAAACCCACAACCTCTGGTTGGCATAAATAAGATGCAATAGAATACTTCAGTGTGCAATTACATTTTTTGCATAATTAGTCATAAATTGAGCATCCAAACATAGATGCATGTTTAATTAATTATGACTTATTTAAAAGCACTTGGGTGGTGACACTTTGTTCTTCATTTCCTGCAAATCAAATTACTGAAGTTTTCAATTTAATCTAAAGGAATCTTCCTTGCATTATTTTTAAAATTCCACCCAAGACACAGGCTTGATTACAGCATAAATAACTGAGGCAGTGAGGTAAATATCATTGAGATAGAGCGGAAGACATAAGATAGTAGAGAATTAGTAGGACTCATTTTGAAGCTAAGTAAGTTGAGGCCTGGGCTGGCTGAGCTAGGGAATGGAAGACTCTACATGATGATTTTGATTGAACTGTCTTAACAGACGAAAGGTACTACACAGAAATGTGTAGATAAAAATGCCTCATACTTAATAATTAGGGATAGGAGATGAGTCTAGCATCAGTGTCTTTTAAAACATTCTCCCTTGAAACATACTATCAGCTAATGAGTATTTGTTTTTAAGGGGTGTAGGTGGCATGGGTTCCAGACTGTACCCTTTCTAATAGAGTTTTGCCATTATTGAAGTTGAGACATGTTGCCTGTTCAAGTGTCCGCACTTCTGCACTTCCTGAAATGCTGCAAGATAACATCCAAGTAGCTACCTCTGCTGAAGGGGTTTTAGTTGTTGGCACTGCCTCTCCTAGTATGAGTAGTCACAAAAACTGAGCTTGTAGTATTTCTTAGATTCCTCTTTCTGTAGACTTCAGGCTGGTGATTCTTAACCTTTCCTAGTTTAGTATTCCCTCAGAGCACAGACATTAATCAATATCTTTAGAAATCTGAGACCATATTCCAATCTTGTCCTCCTAAAGACAGCAATTCCTTACCTGTTATGCCACAAATTCCTGTGAATTTTAATTCTAGAACATATCCTTATCTGTCCTGATATAAAAACATAAATCATAAACTATGGAGAAATATACATTATTTCTACCTAACTCATCACTTAATGAATATGATTATTCAATAAGATGAGTGATAGACATTGAGCCCAATAGTCTGTTTTAGTGTTTAATGATTTCCCACACCCTTTCTCTCTCTTCTCTGTTCCCCACTTTCTCTGTCCCTCCTGCCATTTAGACTTTTAAAGTTTCTGAGTTGTGGCAATACTGCAGGAGGAGGCTCAGAGCATTTTCAGGCAACTGTTAGTGAAATTTCAATAGTTCTAGCTTCTGACTAAAAGCTGATCAAGTCATTCGGGTGATGGGACCAGTGCAAATGCCTGCTCCATTTTTACCAGCTCACTGAACACAGTGAGACGATAAGGAGCAGACATTATGCATCAAGGCACCCTGGGTGAACACAGTATCTATTGTTCCAACCAGACTCATAATGCTTTTGGTCCATTCCTGAAGTATTGCTCATCACAGATTTGATGCTGTTCATACATATGTCCAAGTGCACCCCTGCCCTTCCCCTTAGTTGTTAAAAAAAACCAGGCAGAATAATGTGACTATCATTAAGCACTTTGGATACTAGCACAGTGTAGATGTAACCGTCTTGTTAAATAAGAAACACAGAGCCAAATACAGAGTTAAAAGCCAAGAGGTCAGAGCAATAGCTAAGAGCTGAGATTAAAAACCTTACCCTTCACTGCCGCTGCTGTCCTACTGCTCCGCAAGAGACGTACTTCCTGTGTGTTTGTCCTATTTATTGACTTTCTGTTCTGCTTTCTCATTGTTTGTAAACCCAACCACATGACCTCCTTGTCACTGCCAATCTATACAGACCTCCAGGTCTTCTATGGTTGGTATTGAGATTAAAGGCATGTGTCTCCATGCTGATGGTATCCTTGAACACACAGAGATCTGCCTGTCATGTGATTGGGATTAAGGGCATGTGCTACCACTGCCAGACTTCTGCTATGACTTGCTATTAGCTCTGACCCCCAGGCAACTTTATTTGTTAACATACGAATAAAATCACATTTCAGTACAAATAAAATATCACCATAGCACAGGACATCTTTATCATAAATATAGGAAATAAAAACAATTATGAGATATGTTCCTTTATTTCTACATGTTCTTGAGCTGTGATCAAAGGAATTGGATTAATCTTAGTTACCCAGCTAGTTAAGTAAAAAGTATATGCATTAAAAGGCTCATCTAGCCATTTCTTTGGGTTTAGAGTTATCCAGTTTGTCCTATGATGAACTTAAGTGCAGCCTGGCAATGTGGTCCCCTCTACTTTGGCTCTGAGGAAAGAAACATGAATAATGAACCTGTTTTGTTATCACCTACCTAGGTTGGGGGCAAATTTCTCATTCTCAACCACACTGTTCTGTTAGTGTCCAAGTTTCCCACCTTCAATTCTGGGGGACTTAAAGATGTTCAGGATTCTTGGATGATTATCCCCCAAAGCTGGGTCAATTCCTGGAGGCCTTATCCACTTCCATTTCCATTCTTCAGGATGGGAAGCCCTTTGGTCTTTTCCAGTTGGAGGACTTGTATGAACCCTGCTTCTTCTCCAGTTTCTTCACTCGCTGAATTCTACTCTTCCTCTACTTGTCTTCTCTCTACTCCGAAGTGGAAAGTGTTTCCACTTAACTTTTTCACTCCTTGGGCTGCCATCTTTGAATTTTCTTTTCCTTTCTCTTTTGGCTAGAAAAGGAAAATAAATGCTCCCAAGGATTGTTGCGAAAGCAGTGGAGAATAGAGAAGTCATATACAGATTATGACTCTAAAGCAGAGTCCTGCCACACTTACACAGTTTTGTTCAATTTTCTCCTTGTCATTTTAAGGTGACCTAGAAGTAAGCTACAAATACTTCTTGCTTTAAGTGCCCTCTGGGCTGCTGGGATGACTCAGTGGATAAAGGTACTCTCTGCCAAGCCTGGCAACCTGAGATTGATCCTTGGAACCTACATAATGAAAGGAGAGAACTGACTCCTGCCATTGGTCCTCTGACCTCCACGTATATGCTGTGGTATGTACACACCCCCTCTACTTGTACGAAAAAAATGTTTTCATGGTAGCACAGCAAGTTAGCACTTTCCTTAACTGCAGCCTCTTCCAGTTTAGAAACTTGTGGGTTGGAAACACTGTCTTTGCTCTTTCTTTGAGCTAGGAAGGACACTGCTCCTTGCTGCCCTTGGCTATCTGAAAGAATGGATGGACGACTACCCTACATGTTGCAGCATATTGATTTCACTGGATGTAGTGGGAAAATATAGTCCACCTCCCTCTTTTTTTTCCCAAACAGAACCCCCACATTACAAGAGAATTTTCAAACTGCTAAGGGGTAGAAACATTTCCAGGAGAAGAATGTAAGGAGGAAGGCTTCTGAGACATCTTCCATGAGAGTATTGGCCTCAAAATTGTTCACTAGCCTCCCAGCATGATGCACCTTAGCCCCGGGCTTGTACATCTCCAATGCCTGGATTGTGGATGCCTGAATTTGGACAAGGGCACACTGGCACTGAGGTTTTCCTGCAATAATAAGAGTCCTTCACACCCTGTTGATTCAAATCAAAGGGACCCACATCAGTTTTCACATCTCACTGGTTATTTTGTATATGGCCCTGCATGTTCATTTAGGCTCAAAATTGCACCCATATATTTCCTGCTTTCCGTGATCTCCTTTGCTTCATTTGTTCTTCTGAAATATTTCCAATTGTTTGGGTGCCCAATTGTTCGTGAAGTGGTCGTTCAGTTTGTGCTGAAAGGCCATTTTTTTTTTAAAAAAAAAAAAGAAAAAAAAGATTTATCATCATAATTATTATCATCATGTTATATGTTGATTTCAAAAAAATCCAACCATTGAGGTCCATTGAGACAGTAAATGGCTTCCCCATTCCCAAACCTTGAAATGATCCCTTTTTCAAGGCTATTCTTTTGTGGTTGATGAGATCTTAGCCAGTGAGATGCAACAAGAGGGCTTTGTATCCGAGCAGCCTGTACCTGGGTAGCTTAGAGAGCAACTGTACTCAGAGAAAACTATACCTTTAGTTTATACACCAAGCGGTATGTATTCTTTGCTAATGGTGGTATCAATCAAAACTGAGGGCGCCATTCTGGGCTTGGGGTCTGAAGATAAATCTTTTTCAGACTCCTTGTATGTTTTCCTGACACCCTGTATTTCCTTTTACAGCTAACTGAGCTACTTAAAGCCCCTCCCTATCACAGAGAAAACTGGTCAGATTCTCTCTGTTGATACGCGGGTGCTACGCTACTTCACTATTTGTCAGATCAATGGACGCTGAGCATGAGGAAAGGACCCAAGTGGTAGCATTGACCTCAAACTGTCTAGCAGAATGCGGTTCTGAAGGCGCTAGCAAACACTGCCTGTCTACATAGCATTCTTGCAAATGGCAAGGAAATGAGTTCCCTGGGAAGATGAATTACAAACTCATCCGCTCTTCAGGGTAAATTCAGACTCTTCAAGTGGTTAGGCTGAATTTTAACCCCTTCGATTTCCCTCTATTAGGTTTCTTTGTTCAGTGTTCAGATGCACCTTTCATGGGTCCTGGCAAGAATATAAGATACAATAAGCAGATAGGATCCCAGAGATCCAGGAGGAAGAAAGGAACAGGAAAGAAGAAAGTACTATTCCTTCTGGAACAGTACTGGATACGGACAGGAAACTAAGAGTCTTGCAAATATATCAATCAATGGGCAAAGCTGTTTTCTTGCATCATATAACTGGCTTAGAATGTCAGTTTCAGAGCTGAAAGGAGATATCCATTTCTTTCTCTTCGAGATATATATGACTGTCCTCCTAATTTTGCCCAGGACTGTAAGATCATGGCTATTGAACACAATTGTATTCTTTAAAATTTTAAAGTATTTTAATGTATTATTTATTATCTGTGTATGAGTGTTTTGCCTGCATGTATATCTATGCACCATGTGTGTGCCTGCTGCCCGCAGATGCCAGAAGAGTATTGAATCCTCTGGGACTGGAGTCATAGATGGTTGTGAGTCCCCAGGTGGGTCCTGAGAATTGAACCCAGGTCCTCTAGAAAAGCAGCAATGCTCTTAACTGCTGAGCTATTATGTCATCTCTCCAGCTGTTATAGTTACATTCTTTTTATAGCAAACAGCTTTTATGTTTAACATAAATACATGCATGCAAAAACCTAAATAGATTTAAGATTTTTTCCCCTATGTACATGTGTTGGCTAATCTTGGTCACCACCCTGATGACATCTGGAATCCACTAGAACTCAAGCTTCTAGGCATTCCTGTGAGGATTTTTATTAATCAGAGTATGTGAAGAAGGAAGAACCCATCCTACCTCTGGGCCATACCTTATGGTGGCAACTCACAAGAAAGGACATGGGAGGAGGAAGCTCTTGGCTTTTGTCTGTTTGCCCTCACTTTCAACAAAAGCTTGCCTATCCTAGTGCTGTGGCCAGGTTAATTCAACTTCTTCGGGATTCCAGCAGATCTCTGGGAATCCTCCCGGACTCTGTCACCAGATTGGGAGACACATCCAGCCTCATAAATTGAACAAATACTAGATTCTCAGCCTTTCCATCATGAGACAGTAATTGTTAGATTGCTTAGACTATATTCTATAAGTCAGTTTAATAAATCCCATACATATGTTCATTCTCTCAGTTCTGTTCCTTTGGAGAGCTTTGATAACACAGTACTTAACACTGATAAGATACGATCTCTGTTTTCTCCTTTCTACAGTTCCCCTATTTTTTACATCCAGCTCAAGTTGTACCATCTCCTAAATCTTCCTTTGATTTCTCTAGTTCCACACAGACTTCCCCATCCACTCACCATATACCCACTGTTCTCAAACCTTCCATGGGTTGAAATCCTTTTGACTTTTCAAACCTGTCAGTTTCCTAAGGACAGCACATCCTCAGAGGTATGTCTCCAATTGGTCTTGCAGATACAAAGTAGTCACAGAAACCTTGCCTAGTGCTGGAATCGAGAGAGCAACGTGCTACGGAAAACCAAACTCACATGTGACACTCAAATTCTCCCAGTCAGCGGCAACCCTGTGATGCTTTCAGTGAGAGGCTCCTCTGAGAAGTAGCAGGCTCAATCTCGTTCACAGGCAGTCTACATGGGGTTGTAATGAATAGTGGGAGAACCAGGGGAGGATAGCAGGATGGCGAAAGAGGAAACACCTGAGGCCTGGATCATTTACCCAGGAGGGTGTTACCAAATAGAAGAGTGATATGCCTGTGAGAGTTTCAGAATTTGCATAGAAGTATAGTTAGAAATTTAGGGAATGATTTGTGAAGGACCACTAAGCTTTCTCCATGATTGAAAGATTTGCTTTTAAAGTATGAAGCTTGTGTTTTTGTTATTAGGGGTAGAAATAGTTGCAACTCCATTGCATACTTTCAGGAGATGTATTTTAGATAATCCACTGACCCCACAATTTTCTTTGGGAAAATTTACTTTGAGAAACAAATTATCCTAAAATTTCAAGGTTTAAAAATAGCATATGTGAGCCGGGCGGTGGTGGCGCACGCCTTTAATCCCAGCACTCGGGAGGCAGAGCCAGGCGGATCTCTGTGAGTTCGAGGCCAGCCTGGGCTACCAAGTGAGTTCCAGGAAAGGCGCAAAGCTACACAGAGAAACCCTGTCTCGAAAACCCCCCCCCCCAAAAAAAATAGCAAATGTTTATTATCTGCTTGTTTCTGAGTCAGGGATCTAGTCATGACTTAGTGGGGTGTCTCTAGGTCAAGGTCTTTCCTAAGATCGCAACCAAGTTGTTGGCAGGGGTAGGTGGGACTGTGGTTATAGCTGAACTTTCACTTGGGCTGTGGGAGAAGATCCACTGGCCAAACCATGCACATGGCTGCTGATAGAGCTTAGATAGAGATTCTAAGGAGCATGTCACCTCAGGTGGAAGCCAAAGTTTTTGCAATCTAACCTTAGACATGATACCTTCTCACTTCTTCCCATTGGACTAATTAGAAGTGACTTCTGAAGTCTAGCCTACACTCAAGAGGTGTTTTTACACAGGACAAGAGTTTGCTTCCCACAGACCCTCAGTGGCCATGCCTGTTCTGCGTGTCTCATGACTGACTGACTGAAAAGTGTGGAGAAAAAAAAATCTCCCTACTAGATATCCGAGGGAAGCTTGGAGAGACTTACCCAGCCTCTGCACATTTCTCATCCTGAAAACAGAAAACTTTTGCTCCCCCTGTTTCCTGGAAGGAGGCTAATCTTTGCGGAGAATGAAGATGTTTTGCTTTTGCACACAGAAGCAAAAGACACAGGCAGAAGACACTCTTTGTCTTTCCAGCTGCCCTTCCGTCTTGAGGTCTTATGAGTTATCTCTGCTGCCCTTTTAGAAATACTTCCCAGCTGCTCTCAGCTAAGCTCATGGTGGCTCAGATACTTGCATGGAATTCTTCTATGGTATCATAAATGGAATACAGTTAATAGTTTTAAAATTTCAGCGCTGTGGACATTAATTTCATATTCATTTAGTGAGTGCATGCTCTGTGTAAAGCCGTGTCCTAGACAGTGGGAAGACGATGAGGAAAGAGAGAGCTTATTTTCATACATTCCACTGTCTAGCTCAATCACTCTTTTAAAAAAAAGATTTTTAAAATTATGTATAGGCTGGGTAAGTCTCTCCAAATTGTGTCTATGTGGGGGTATGTACCCATGAGTGCAGGCACTCACAGAAGCCAGAAGAGGGCATCAGCTCTCTTGGAGCTGGAGTTACAGGCAGCTGTGAGTCACTTTGTATACATGATTGTCTTGTGAGCTCAGGTATGAAACAACCACCATGTGTGTAAAGCATGAATGTGTAAGTCCAAAGAGTAGATGGCTTGGGGTTTCCATTTATGTGTATGAGTGTTTGCTTGCATTTATGTGTGATCACCATAGAAATACCTGGTGCCAGAGGGGGCTGAAGAGGGCGTCAGGTCTCTTGGAACTGGAATTACAGATGGTTATTAACTGTGAGACCATTTCTCTAGCCGCCCCCTCCTTTGTTGTTTGAAACACAGTCTCAGACTCATGGGAATCATCTTGCTTCAGACACTTGAGTTCTAGAATTAGAGGCATAGCCCACCGTGACCAGTTCTAAAGAGTTCTTTTACACCCTAGTTTATATACTTTAGTGATGTTTGGTAGCCTTTTTTGGCTACATCTGTATTTATCCATGACCTAGATAAGATATCTAGGTCATTTCAAGACAAACATACATAACATGTTCATAACAAACATTTCAATGTTTGTTACCTTGAAATAACTCTCCTTTTCAGTCAGAAGCTTTGAACTTATTTCAGTCATTTGTCAAAGTTCAAAATACCTGAAAGGCAGAGTCACTGAGGGGGTTTGAGCTGGCTGGTACCATACTTAGTGAATAGGAAGCTGAATGGCTATTAATCGCACATTTACTGCATTTTTTCTTCTTTGGTATATAGTATGCTTCCCTATTTTGATTTGGCTGTAGAATTTGGTCACCAAAATTTAAGTGGGCAAAGTGGAAGCAGAGGTTTCCAGTGCTATAATAATAAAAAACATGACTAAAGGTAACTTGGGGAAGAAATGGCTTATTTGACTTACATATCCCGAGTCACAGTCCTGGAGTGACTCCAAGGCAGGAATTCAAGGTAGGAACTGAAACAAAGGCTTAATTTGGGTTTCTATTTCTGAAAAACAAAACAAAACAAAACAAAAAAACACCATGACCAAAACAACTTGGGGAGGAAAGGGTTTGTTTGGCTTACACTCCACATCACTGTTCATCATTGAAGGAAGTCAGGACAGGAACTCAAACAGGGTAGGAACCTGGAGGCAGGACCTGATGCAGAGGCCATGGAGGGGTGCTGCTTACTGGTTCCTCCTTATGACTTGCTCAGCCTGTTTTCTTATAGAACTCGGGATCACCAGCCCAGGGATGGCATCACACACAGTAGGCTGGGCCCTCTCCCATCAATTACCAATTATGAAAAGCCCTACAGGCCTGCCCACAGCCCAATCCCATGAAGGCACTTTCTTAATTGAGGTTCTATCCTCTTAGATGACTTTAGCTTGTGTCAAGTTGACATAAAACCAGCACAGAGGCCATGGAGGAATACGGCTTACTATTGGTTTGCTTACCACATCCTGTTCAGCCTGCTTTCTTATACAGCTCAGGACCACCTGCTCAGTGGTGGCACCACTCACAGTGAGCTGGGTCCTTCCACATCAACCATTAATCAAGAAAATGCTCCAGTCTTGTCCACAAACCAATCCGGTGGGAGTGTTTTCTCAGTTGAGGATCTCTCTTCTCAAATGATTCTATCTTGGGTTGCTTGACAAAATACTAAGCAGGACAGGCTTTAAATGAGTTTGTAAGGCTTAGGGCATGGGGAGACCAATCTTTTCACTGTTTCTCAGCCTGGACCCCAGGTTGAAAGATCTGGAGCAGGCTTAAAAGCAGCCTTAATCCTGGTGCCCAACCACCCAATTCTTAGTCCAAAGCAGAGTTTCTGAACCTGTAACTCACAAGTGAGAAAAATACATGCTTGTTGCTGTGAGCTGTTGATTTGGGGGGTAGTTTATTATACATTATTGTAGCAATAGTTGTCTAATACATTCAATTTATGGGGCCGAAAAATGGAGTATTGTAGAAGACAGGAATAATGCCCTCCTCTCAAAAATGTCCATATCCTCATTTTTGGAACCTACAGAATGTTACTTTTCATGGTATAAGTGTCTTTGCAAATGTGATTAAGGATCTTGATGTAGAGCTACTCTGGATTATCAGTCTGAGCCCAGTGTTCTTATGCCAGGGAGGGAGGTGAGGAAGGGAATGAGGTGTGACAATGGAAATTGTTGTCTGATACTTCCTGGCAAACTCTTCACCCCAGTAGTGAGGGCATCTACAAACCAAAGACAGGACTCCATGCAGCCAAGCTTGGTGAACACATGAATTTATTGGGGTTATTTATAGGAGCATGCCCCACTCAAGGGAACTGCACCACTGAAGAGTCCCACTCAGAGTGTGGATGCCTCATAAAAACACTGTACTCTTGAAGAGTCTATTGTGCAACCAACATGCAGCTGCACTATTGAGGAATCCCACCCCTATCAATTGTTATCTCTTCTATCTCCTTGGGGAGGAGAGGGCACTTGTAAGGATTTCACAGAGCCTTAGAACCACATAAGCCCCTTGACCCTGTGACCCTATGAGCCTCCATGTTTCCTCTAGCAGGGAATGCAAATAGGCTAAGTCATTTGCAGCTGATCACAACTGCTGTGATCCAAGACAGCAATGATCATGTCCAACTTGGAGGAAATAGCTATGTGACAAAAACAGAGACTGGAGCCATGGGGTCAAGAGACCAAGGACTGTAGAAGTTGTAAAAGGGAAGTCCTTAGAAGGAAAGCAGGGCTTGGGGATTTAGCTCAGTGGTAGAGCACTCGCCTAGCAAGTGCAAGGCCCTGGGTTCGGTCCTCAGCTCCAAAAAAAAAAAAAAAAAAAAAAAGAAAGAAAAAAAGAAGGAAGGCAGCATTGCTAACACCTTGACATCAGCCCTATAAGATTTGTTTTTGACTTCTGACCTCTAGAAAGAAAAGATAATAAATTTGCACTATATAAGCCAGTAAGTTGTAATAATTTATTATAACAGCAATAGGAAATTAATACAAATTTATTACAATTAAACCTTTTCTCTTTGCATTAGAAAAATATTTATATTTAGAACAATACATTATGACATTACCCTACTATATATATTCAGAAAATATATTTTCTAAAGTCCACAAATTTATTTATTATGGTGGAAAAATCAAGATGGTAACATTACTTGAATATACATTATGGAGGGAAAATAAACATGCCTTACAAAGTACATCCTTTTAAACTAGGATTAACAGAACATGGATGAAGGTGGGGTAAAGGGCCAAGTGGATGAGATATCGCGGCACCACAGGACCGAAGCCCCTATGATCTCATAGAGATCTCACAGGGATAGCCCAGGTTTAGGCCAGATGTGGTCTTAGCATTGGAAGAGGGAAGCAGACGTGGACTCCCATTCCCAAGCAGTAAGTGATCTCCAACTGACACCCATCTGCAAAGGAAAAATTCATCTTCTCCAGCAGAGTTTCACTGTGCATATTAACCACACTGAAGGGCAGGCCCCGTGCCCGGCAGTAGACGGCCAACCCCAAATGAAATCCATGGTATTTTTGTAGACTTTTTGTTTCATATGGCTTTGATTGGGCTTTTTTTTTTTTTTTTTTTTTTTTTCGTCTTAGTGGTCTTTGCTTGTATATTATGGTTTCCAATTTTGTGCTTTTATGATCTGTATGTATGTATTTCTTGTGTATTTTTCCTTAAAAAAATTTTTTTGTATGCCTGTCTATTTTTTGTTTTCTAAAGAGAGAGAGAGAGAAAGAAAGGGCATGGAGTTGGGTGGGTGGAGAGGTGGGGAGGATCTGGGAGGAGTTTGGGGAGGGGTAACCATGATCAAAATACATCATATGACAAAATTATTTTCAATAATATATATTTATAATAAATATAAGTTTAAAGATTTTGAGTATTATAACAACTAAAATTATGTTAATAAAATGTTGATGGATAGCTCCTCTCGTGGTTTTAAAAGTTTATATACACACACACACAGAGTATATATACAAATTTGTATCTACTCTACTTCTAGAGTTTTGAATACACACACACACACACACACACACACACACACACACACACAAATCTGTATCTACTTCCAGAGATTTGGGTCCAGGAAAAACAAGCAAAATTTGGGGTTACTAAATTTTTATTAAAAACCTGAAATGTTAATTTGTCGTTTTTGAACACACACATAACTATGAAGCAGTTTCTCATTTTGGGGAGATTAAATAGTCCCACCTAGCTTTAACACTGATTACTTTTTTTCTACATCTGTGTGTTTTAGATGCACTTTGCTGTTAAGATTTCATGCATAAAAAGCAGTCAATACAGTACCATCAATTCTTATGTCCCATTGCCCAGCTCCAGCTCATCCACATGTCTATTATAAGTTCTGTTACTCAGTCTCCTCACAATAGGGATTATTTAAAAGCAAATCCCAAGCACAGTCTTTTAAACAAAGATTTCAGTCTGGGCTGTGAAATGAGAGAGGATAAAGGAGTCTTTTACAAAGCCTAGCCATGCCGAGAGCATCACACTTAATCAATCTAAGAATGATTTAAAATATGTTCATAGAACCGGTTCAGACTCTTTATAATCTGTATTTTTAATGAAAGCCCACAGGAGGTCCCTGTCTTTTCTGTGAATCTCTGCTTTCAACATTGTTTTATAATGTCCTATTATGGAAGTACAAGAGAAGCTTTTTGAGGTTTAAAGCTGCTCAAACTCAGCTTATTCTTTCAACTGTTTGAACATCCACACAGAGTGCTTATAGACATTCACTGAATGAGTTGTTTATTGAACATTTAGCACATCTTATTGGAGGGCAGAGAGAAGGTGAGAGGCATAATATTTGACTTCCATAGGATTACAAAGTGGAACAAAGGAAAGAAAATTGAAAGGGAAGGAGGAATAGCTTGATACGGCCGGTGACCACAGCAGCATCCTGGGTGGGGATCATGATTCTGAATGTATACAGTGCTAAAGATGTGAACAGCTCCGAGTGGATCGAGCTGGAAGGATCTGGAAGCCAGATGAAAGCAAGATAGTGTGTTAGAAGTCCAGCCTGAAAGGGGGGGGGTAGGAGTGAAATATTTCAGTTGAGGAACATGGTGTAGGTAGCAAGGACCGGCATCATGCCTTCACAGAAGTGGAGGAGTGTGTGCAAATTCACACTAAATAGAGACACAATGTGTGTGTGTGTGTGTGTGTGTGTGTGTGTGTGATTGCCCATACTAGATGTATGTCTCCCACTATGGCAGAGAGTGACCTTAGTGTGGGCTGGAAGTGTGGGTCACTCTAGGCTTCTTGAGTAGAGACAACACTGTGAACTTAGGAGGCATTTCTTGGTTCCAACTTTTACTAGACTTGATGAGAAGGCACACCTCCTTACTCACATGGTATTTCTGATCTATTATCTGATGTGATTTCAAGGCCTTACAGAGCTACATAAGTAGCTATGGCAGAGGATACCTGCCTTATCTGTTCTCTCTGGCCATGTGGCTTGTAGGTCAAAGGAGCTGCTTGAGAACTGAAGGGCTAGGGCAGTGACGCCCACAAGGGGAGTGCCTTTGATGTGGGACAGTCTTCTGACAGGCTCCTGGCCACTGTATCAAACGCGAGGGTCATTTGGAGAAGAGCAGGATCAGGATCCAGGACATCCAAATCCAAGACCTCATGGGACCCCAGTGCATTCTTCCCTAAATATAAAATTGAAGTAATTACCAATCAAACACGCCACTGGGATGAATAATGAAAAGCTAATAATTGTTTTCCTTCCCTTTTAAAGAAACACGCCACACTCAGACGCCCATTTACAGATATTTTCAGTTAAAATGTCACATAATATTTGTTATATCAACAGGAGAATGGAAATTGAGTTGGCAGTGAAGCACTGCAGTGACAACTGTTGCCTTGGAAACCGTAGTAAGCAATCCTAATTACAATTAGCAAGTCTCCTACAAAGTGTACATAAATACTCGCATGCCAGAGATGAGTGCCACCCGTCAGGCAGCAGAGCATGCCGTGGGACCGGCCTCTTTTTCTCGTTGACACATCCTTGCAGATATTAAAGTTCTAGTAAGAGGTGCGGCAGCGCCTCTGAACGTAGGTGAATATATTTCCTTCATTTGCTGGTTTGGGGCGCACAGCGTAATGACATTTGACATCCAGCAGATTACAGGGATGCTTCAAGTGACCCTCAGTTGAAGTACAGTTGGTCTTGAACGGACTTTTAAACAAAGCCTGGTCTCGGAAGGAAATGAGGCAATTGTACATAATAAATGATGCTGTGGTGCAATTACGAGGCCGCTCTGGGGAAAACGGCTGCGACACGGAAGGGATGGGTAAAGCAGGCGACTCAATCACTCTCCGCTACTTGACTCGAGCTTCTTCATTATTACCTCGGAAGTGTTCCTTTGGATTGGGCCCCGCACTGTCAAATTGAAAGAAGTCACCGAAGGAGTGAGGGACGGGCCTGCTCCCGCTTCGACACCTCAGGAAGGTCCTGTCCTCTGCATTCTTTCACAAGCAAGGGAGAATAAAGACAGTTAAGCCAGGCATGGGTTTGTGTTTCAAACCAAGCTTTGAAGGTGAAGTTATCTTCCAAGCAAAACCATTGCTATTTCTAGGGCCATAGGGCATGCCCAAAACTCCATTCTCATATACACAGTAGAATTTCTTCTGTTCGGCTTGTCTGAGCATGTTGGCTGCCTGGGGCTCTCCAGATAAGCATGGGCCGAGGGGTTACCATGATGTGAGGGGCAACAGGGGGAGTGGTGTTGACATGCTTCCTCTGAGAGCAGAGGCCTTGACCCAAGCTTGAATGAAGTCTGCTAAAATAAGGAAAACAAATAGCCTTGGCGTAGACACGAAAATAATTGGAAGAAATCATGCAGTAGACTCTGTAAGGGGGAGGGGAAGGGTAGAAACAGGAGCAGTGGATGCCAGCAGACTGCCCTCCCTTCTCTAGATGATGTCAAGGGATTTCTGAACCCTTCCACTGGAACTGGGCTTGCTCTGCAATAGAGGCCAAGTCAGGTATCATGGCCAGCTCAGACCTAAGGGTTATGAACTCTTGCCTGCTATATGAATGTTCGACTCTTTGAGGGGATTATCTCCTAGAACAAAAGGCAGCTACACCACTCTGCTTCTTCAGTCCCCAGTTCTCACTATCCCCTGCTCCTGCCCCAGAAGCTGAAATTGCCTGGAATCATATAAGATCGCAATGGTCACAACCACGTCACAAAACGGATAGGTAGAGTGTCTTAGGTTTCTCTCCTTATAATTTGATCGAGGTAGGAAGACAAACTTGTTTTAGTCAAAACTAAGATTTCGTCTTGTTGTTATTCTATTTTATTTGAGGCAGAGTCTCACTCTGTAGCTCACCTAGCCTGAAACTGACTGTGTAGTTCAGGGTGGCCTTGAAATTATGGTACTCTCTTGTCTTAGCCTTTTGAGTGTTGTGATTTCGGGCATGAGCCATCTCAGTGGGCCATTCCCTTTAGCAGCTCTGAAAGTGTAATTCCTTATTGGAAGGCCAGCACTGCGTAGGCCTTTAGAGAGAGGAAAGAGGGATGTCAGGACTTCAACCTTAAAAAAAGAAAAAAAAAAAGAGAAAGCCCTTATGAAATGGTTGGGTAGAAGGGCTTAGATACATGCTGGGGAAACAGATGGTGCTATTGTGATCCTTATGTGTTTAGTTTATTTTGTTTTTCTTGACTTGACGTGATCTAGGGTCATCTGGGAAGAGGGAGCTTCAATTGAGAAAATGCCTCCCTAATTTTGGTCTGTAGGCAACTGTGGGTTCGATTAATGACTGACGTGAGAAGGCACAGCCCAGCGTGGCGGTTCCCCCCCCCCTCCCCGGGCAGGTGGTCCTGAGTTGTGTAAGAAAGCAAACTGAGCAATCGGTGGTGAGCAAGCCAGTAAGCAGCACTCCTCCATTGCTTTTGCTTCAGTCTCAGCATCCAGGGTCCTGCCTTGAGCACCTGCACTGTCCCTTTACGTAATGGAGGATTCTAATCGGTAAGATGCAATAAATCCTTCTCTTCCCAAGTTGTTTTTGGTCATGGCCATTATTGCAGTAAGAGAATGCAAAGTAGTACGGCTGTGGTTGTCTCAAGTGTGAAAACACTGAGCTTTGCCTACTGCAGACAAATGGGAGGCTGGCAAGGCCGAGGTGCTAGAAGAGGGCAGAAGGGGTTGGCATTGGGAAAGGCCTTCTGTATTGCAGAGCTCAAAGAGACAGACCTTGTACGTGTGTGCTGAGGGGATGCGGATGGAGATGGAAAGTACCGGGAGAAGCCCACATACCAGGAGAAGCTCATTTACCAGGAGAAACCCATATACCAGGAGAAGTCCATTTACCAGGAGAAGCCCATATACCAGGAGAAGCCTGTTTACCAGGAGAAGTCCATTTACCAGGAGAAGCCTGTTTTTTTTTTTTTTTATTTTTTTTTTTATTTTACAACACCATTCAGTTCAACATAATAGCCACAAATTCCCCTGTTCTCCCCCTCTCGCCCCCTCCCCCTCCCCCCAGCCCACCCCCCATTCCCACCTCCTCCAGATCAAGGTCTCCCCCAAGGACCGGGATCGACCTGGTAGACTCAGTCCAGGCAGGTCCATTCCCCGCCTCCCAGACCGAGCCAAGCATCCCTGCATAAGTCCCAGGATTCAAACAGCCAACTCATGCAACGAGCCCAGGACCCGGCACCCCCGCACAGCTGCCTCCCAAACAGATCAAGCCAAATGACTGTCTCACCCATTCAGGGGGCCTGATCCAGTTGGGGGCCCCTCAGCCTTTGGTTCATAGATCCTGTGCTTCCATTCATTTGGTTATTTGTCCCTGTGCTTTACCCAACCTTGGGAGAAGCCTGTTTTGCAAAGAGCCGGAGGACTAGTGCAGAGCTCATGACTTTCATCATTTTAGGAGTTTATTACTTTATGTGACTACAGCTTCATAGAGCATCTCCGGGCTATGGCTGGTCCCCAAAGCTCTACCTCCTGTTGGGAACCCTCCTGGAGGATGCAGAAGCTGCTCTCCAATCTGGCATCAGCAATTTGACTACTGTCTACTTGGAGCCCCTCTAGTCACTGTTGTCTCCTCCTCCTCCATGCCCACATTCCCTTTATTAATGGAAGGATACGGTGATTGGCTATTAGCTTCACCAAATATCCTAGGGTATCACCATGGTTAGGCCTTAAGTAATGGTCCCAAGGTAATAGGTGATACTGAATCATCTAGAAAACAACATCAGACAGCTTATTGTTGAGGACCTTCTAAGTCCCTTATACTTTCTCACTTTTACAACTTACACGTACTGCATGCACACATTTCTGCAGTTAACAGAAGAGTAACAGGCACAGAAGGGCTAATATGAAAAGCGTCAATCTCTCACCTCTTGTCATCCCAGCCCCGTTCTCCAGGGCAGCTTCGTTTATGTTCAAGCTGCTAGTTATTGTCTTCTCTATTGATCAGGGTATGCTAAAGGAACAGAACAAATAGAGTGAACATGTATTATAAAGGGGGATTGTGCAGCATTATCTGCACTCTGGAGAGGCCAAGAATCGGATAGCTGCTTAGTCCATGAAGCTGGATGTCCCAGCAGTCCCATTCTGGCACTTAAGACCTGGAAGATTCTTGGAGAGGTCTTCAGTCCACGTTGAGGCTAAAGAGGTGGGGTTCTGGTGTCAGTGGAGGATGACAGCAGCGGCAGCAGCAGCAGCAGCAGCAGCAGCAGCAGCAGCGGTGGCGGCGGCGGCGGCGGCAGCAGAATAGATGCACCCACCAGCAAGAAGCAAAGACAGGCAAGCAGCACTGCTGTTTCCTTTGACCTCTTTGTATTTCGGGTGATGCCCCAAGATGCCACCAACTCCAGGGGAGAGTTTTCTCTCCTCAGTTAATTCTTCCTGAAGGTGTCCTCATAGACCTGCCTCCTTAGAGGCTTGGATCTTAGTTGATTCTAGATGCAAATCAGTTTGACAATCTGTATCTGTCTGTCTGTCTGTCCATCCATCCATCTATCCATCTATCTATCTATCTATCTATCTATCTATCTATCTATCTATCTATCTATCTAAATTTATTTATTTATTTTGCATTCTGACCACAGTTTCCCCTCCTCCCTCTCCTCCCAGTTCTTCCCTTTACCTCCCCCCTGCCTCCCTGCCCATCTACTCTTACTCCATTTCTATTCAGAAAAGGGCAGGCCTTCCATGGATATCAATAAAATATGGCATATCAAGTTTCAGTAAGACTAAGCCTTGTATTAAGGCTGGGCAAAATGACAGTATGAGGAATAGGGTCCCAAAAGCCAGTAAAGGAGTCAGAAACAGCCCCTACTCCCACTGTTAGGAGCCCCACAAGAGACCAAGCTACACAACTGTCACTTATATGCAGAGGGCCTAGGTCAGTCCCATGCAGGCTCCCTGGTTGTCAGTTCAGTGTCTGTGAGCCCCTATGAGTCTAGGTTAGCTGATTCTGTGGGTTTTCTTGTGATGTCCTTGACCCCTCTGGCTCCTACAATCTTTCCTCTCTCTCTCTCTTCAGCAGGATTTGTCAAGCTCTACCCAATGTTTAACTGTGGGTCTGCATCTGTTTCCACCAGTTGCTAGATAAAGCCTCTCTGATCACTATTGGGTTAGGCACCAATCTATGAGTACAGCAGAATATTGTTAGGCATCATTACATTGATGGTCCCTGCTCCACTCCAGTCGTGTTTGGTTCTATCCTAGGTCTCTGGGTCATCCAGCCTCTAGGTCCTGCCTTTCCAGGCAGTGTCAGGAATGGGTTCACTCTTGTGGCATGGGTCTCAGGCTGGACCAGTCATTGGTTGGCCACTCCCACACTTTCTGAGCCACACTTACTCCAGCACATCCCGTAGGTAGGACAGACTGTAGGTTGAAGGTTATGTGGCTGGGTTGGTGTCCTAAATCCCTCCACTGGAAGTCTTTCCTGGTCACAGAAGATGGCCAGTTCAGGCTACATATCTGCAATTGCTAAGAGTCTTAGCTGGGGTCATCCTTGTAGATTCCCCAGAGTTTCCCTTGCACCAGGTTTCTATCTGACCCCAAATGCCCCCACTTTTCTGGTCAGCTCTTTCAGTACTACCCCCACCACCTGATCCCCCATATTCCCATCCCCACCTGCCCCCAGTCCACCCATGCTGAAAGAAAAAAAAACCAACACATGATATCATCTCATTAGATGCTGAAAAGCCTTTGATAAAATCCAACACCCCTTCATGATAAAGGTCTTGGAGAGATCAGGGATACAAGGGACATACCTAAGCATAATAAAAGCAATATTTAGCAAGCCAATAGCCAACCCTAAATTAAATGGAGAGAAACTCAAAGCAATTCCACTAAAATCAGGAACAAGACAAGGCTGTTCTCTCTCCCCATATCTAGTCAGTATTATGGTTGAAGTTCTAGCTAGAGCAACAAGACAGCTAAAGGAGATCAAGGGGATACAAACTGGAAAGGAAGAAGTCAAAATCCAAAACATCATTATTCGCAGATGACATGATAGTATGCATAAGTGATCCCAAAAATTCTACCAAAGAACTCCTACGGCTGACAATTGATATTCATATCACATCTTCATACCCTTAAATGCTGTACTTCTATATCTTGATATTTTGGGACTTTAAATAATATTTTATGGCGATTCTCAATCATGAAAGACAAAGGCTTAAACTCATACCCCACCTTTATATCCTTGCAGTATTTGTCTTTACATTATTGTTTTGAATTATTTTATCGGGTAATTTGTGATACAGGTATCACATTTCTATCTAATTTTATTCTCTTTATCATGTACTTCTACATGACTTCTCTCCTACCAACTCCTTTGTGTCCCAGCTATGTTTCAACTTCTACACTGTAAAGATGACCAGTCAACCAGTTTCTCTCTCTTCTTTCCTTCCTCCTTCCTTTCTTTCCCCCTTCTTCTTTTGAAATAGAGCCTTGCAATGCAGCCCAGGCTGCGCTCACACCCTTGAACCTCCTGCCCCAGTCTCCTGAGTTTGGGGATTACAGGTATGTATCAGTGTGTCCAAAATAACATTTCAATTGATCTTCAAACCGCAGGTGATGGACTCCTCAGAACTTTTGCTGTAGGCTGGGAACAAACCCAGGTTACACTGTAGCTGTCAATACTGTTCACTGGAAAACTGAATAGTGCGTTAGGTTACGTTTCCATCTAGAAGAAAAGTCCCTTGGGCTACTTAAGATACAACCATATCTTCAGTGTAAAAATTGTTCTCTGCTCCCATTTTTCAACAATTGCTTAAAGTCTAGAATGCTTCACACATGACTCATGAATTTCTCAACCTCTTTGGATTGCTGTTTCTGTTACTTCCCCGCTCTGGGTTCTAATAGACTTATGTTGTTCAGTCGTGTTTAAAAGCAGAAGCAGGGAGGGGTTGGAGAAATGGCTCAGCAATTAAGGGCACTGACAACTCTTCCAGAGTACCCAGGTCCCATTTCTCGTATCCACACGGTGGTGTACAACCATCTGTAACCACTTGCAGAGGATCTGATGCCCTCTTTTGGCATCCTTGGGTACCAGGCATTCATGTGGAATGTAGACATATATGTGGCAAAGCACCCATACACGTATAAATAAAATAAAACAGGATGTTTAAAAGCAAATGGTCTGCATTTCCTCTGTCTTGGCAAGACGGTCTTCTGCTTGGTCATAAACAGGCAGGTTAGGTGCACTCCTGGTTGCCTAGCTTTGGCGTGAGTAGGTTGGAACTCCTCCTTAGGTCAAAATGGTGGCATATCTGTGGGCAACAGTATGTAATCCAGAGTCTTTGCTTCTTACAAACCAAACTCTGTTCAGTTTCTGTAAAGTGGAGCCCCCTGGAGTTTTTGATGGGGGTAAATGCTAGGCTGTATAAAGCAGGAGGGGAGTGATAAGGGCTATGGTTCTCCTCAACACATTGGTTTACTTCTTGGTTTACTTCTAGCTAGGCATGGTGATGTGTTTGTAATCCCAGTCCTGGGGAGGATGAAGCAAGAAGGTCAGTTCAATGTATGTCTCTGCTACATAGTGAGTTTGAGACCAGCCTGGGCTGCAGGATACACAATCTCAAAACAAAACAAAACAAAACAAAAAAAAGACTTCTGTTCATAAAGAAAAGGGGTGAGGGGGAAGGAGAAGAAGGGACAAGAACAAATAATATGGAGGGTGTTTTCTGCATGTGTGATAATTCATAATGAAACTCTTTTGTATTCAATTAATAGTATGCTAATGGGGTTTTAAATTACTGCTGAGCACTACTATTAAGGCTAATATTTATTTTCTTTTTTCAGTTTACTTTTAGCTCCCACAATGAACAAGCATCACATTTGTAAAAAGAACGCTTGTCGTCTGAGTTTAAACTGGAGGAGCAATTGAGGCTTCAAGGTACATTAGACATTTTATCTAAAGTGACCCCGTGTCTACAGCACTTATTTCTTAGTATCTCCTGCATGCTATAAACATCCTGAAGAATTTTCTCCTTCTTCCAGATGAAAAACCAACAAAGAGATTATAACAACATTTTAAAAACTCTGTCCACAGATAGATTCTTTGATAAAACACCAATTCCATCCTGTCTTACCTTATCCTCCCTCCCCTGCACCTAAAATCAAGGAATGAAAAGGGAGCCGGCACCACGGTTTGTCAGGACTGCTTCCCTAACACAGTATGTTCTGCTGTGATCCACAAGCATGGCGGCTCCAGCAGCCAACGCGAATCCCTAGGACTGTTCCAAAAGGCGATTTTATAAACCAACATCACTCTTGCAAGCCAAGACAGCCTTTCCTTGGGAGTGCGGAACAGTTCCTTCAGAGTGGTTCCAGTCTCTGAGGCAAATATGTATCCAGGCGCTGTGTGGAGAGTATTTGCCAGTGAGAATAGCAATACCCAGGTACACACACGGTTATGTGTTTTGCTGTGGAAGTTTTCCCAGTAAACAAGAATGAAGCCATCAAAAGAAAAGAACGCTAATTTTAAATCAATTAAATTTAAACATAAATGCTTCCTTTGGGTATAGTTGCCTTTTGGTTAGCACGCTAATTTTGTAGACTTGGGTTATTTACGAGCAAATTGTTTTTGAAAGAAGTATCGGTGGCATTGAGAGGTGAAGTCCAACTGGTCTCTCCTGTGGCTCCTTTCCAGGCCATGAATTACTGAGGATGTAGAGGAACAGGGTTGTTATCGCTCCAGCCTTGTTCTAGTCAACCTATGTGTAGACTCAATCTCTGCATAACAAAGCAACGCATGTGTGTGATATTTACTGACAGGAAATCAGGTGCCCAGAAAACCAGGAAACATGCGGTTCTCTTCGGTTCACATAAGCACCACTAAACAGAAGGACATGCACTGAGGTCAGGTATGGACTAGCACATCCATCTAGGGTGGGAAGTGGACTCTGTTCTCTGGGTACTGTCTAATAAAAAGGACACTCATCCAACCTTGTTGGAAATCTGCCTCTGCCTATGTCTGCCTAGGTCACATGGGTGCAGAGGGGCCGTGTTCGAAGCCCTGTTTAGCACAGCTAAATCAATGGGAGGATTTGTCTTTAGCTCATTTATTGGCTTTACTCATGAGGAAATTCTTCCAACGATGATACCATCTCACAGCAGCTTGCACAAACAGATCAGAATGGTACAAGATCCTGCAGAGGGCGGCTCCCCTGCCACGGCACATGTCACTAAGCATCCGGTTTGGATTTGCTGCCGTTGTCTGGGATAAGTTATTGCATGGAAAGCAATTTGGATATTGTCTTCCTCCACGGGGCTCTGCAGCCACGGAGATTGATGAAAAGCGGTGGTTTGGGGGAGGGTGTCTGACATGGCCTTTCTCAGAACAGTACAAATGGTAAGGCCTTTACTTGGGAAAACAGCAGGCCACAGAAGCGACGGCACAGTCTCAAGGGGAAAGGGTGGGCATAAACACCAAGTACGTGCATGACTTTGCAGAATGATGGACGGTGGGCGGCTGCAGATGCTTGCTTCCTTGTAAGGATTTCTCACCATTTGCAGGGGCTGTGTTTCAGCATCATCCAGGAGTGCCAGGGCAACTTGGCAGAACTAGACAAGTTAACCCGTGTTCCCTGGACATGTTATCCAACACTGAAGACACATCAGCACAGCTGACCCTCCTCCAGTTCACATTCCAGATGGACAGGGCAAACTCACCTAACTTAGTAAAGACGACCAAGAGAAAAAAAAAATAGCTTGCCTCAGTTTACCTAGCTAGCCGTGTTACTTTTTACACACTAACACATCCTCTCATGGAATGGAGGTCAGGAAACTGGATGCCTTTTCTTTCTTTTCAGTCAACTATTTCATGAGCATGTGTTATATTTCAGTCTCCCTTTCCATAGGATGAGATTATTGATAGCAGTGTGTCAAATCCTCATTTAAGAGTAAGCCCTGGAGAGCTGAAGCCCGGCAACACTTTCTGAAACAAGTCAGGATGATCTTGAACTCACAGATCCTCCAGCCCCTGCCTCCTGAGTGCTGGGGTTAAAGGTGTGCACCACCACATGCAGCCTATCAAACACTTCTTTTTTTTTTTTTTGTTGTTGTTGTTGTTTTTTGTTTTTTGTTTTTTGTTTTTCGAGACAGGGTTTCTCTGTGTAGCTTTTGCGCCTTTCCTGGAACCCACTTGGTAGCACAGGCTGACCTCGAACTCACAGAGATCCACCTAGCTCTGCCTCCCAAGTGCTGGGATTAAAGGCATGTGCCACCACTGCCTGACTCAAACACTTCTGTTTGAAGTATCCAGAGTGGAACTTGATTTTTTTTTTCCTAGATGCCCAGACTGATACACAAAAAGATCACAAGAAACTCCACACAGTATGTAAACATCAGAACAAGCAGAACTGCCAGTGCTGTAAGCTGAGAATTAAAAGCATAATTCCCTCCCCCATGGCCCTGTCAAGATCTACACGTTCGGTGGAACAGCTATATGGGAACTGTCTCCACTCACAGGTGGCTTCCAAATACCAAGAAGTTTAAGGCTTTCTTAATGATGCATGTGCCGATTTAATATGATTTCTAAAATAGGGATGATAAAAAGACTGACCTACCTCATAGAGCTGGCTGGAACAACTAATTATCTCTCATAAAAACACTTCAACCTCCTAAAGTACCTCATAAAGGTTTATTATGAGTAGTAATACTAATAGTTAAGCATATAATGTGGTATCCAACGCAGGCCTGCTCCACAAGCTGATGGTGTTTTAAATTCTCTTTACGGCCGCACTGTTGTTTAGCAGGTCCTGTGTTGAAAGCCCTTCACAGCTGTAAATTAGTCAATCCCCATGGCAGGCACTCCTGAGAGATAGGTCAGGATTATTTTCTATTACTATGGCAACAAATCTTATGTAAATGTCCAGCGATGGAAGTTGGAGATGAGAAGCAGGAAAGGTTAAGTGACTTCTTCAAGACCACACATCAAGTGGGTGGCAGGGTCAACTTTAAAATGCGGAAGAGCTGACCCCAAGGGGCACCCCAATCCACCTGGTCAGGACCAAGGAGATCACTGACATTCATTTGCTTAGAAATTCGTGGAAGCTGAAAACACCAACGTTCTCTATCTGAGAAGAAGAACACTTATAATTTGTAGGCAGGCAATTAATGAACGCATTTTGTTAGTCCATGGACAAGAGGCAGGAGCAGTCAAGGCAGTACAAATTCTGGTCGGACTGCTCACATCCATTCCTCAGCCAACCCCTGCCACCTCCTTGCTGGGCGGCATTGGGCTAGCTACTTCTGTTCTCCGAACATCGGTTTCAGATCCTATGTAGTAAAATGGAGCCAACAAGAAGATAGACCTACTTCATATGGTTCCTCCGAGGAGTTAACATTGGCACATACAGCAGAGCCAAGTGGCTAATAAGCATTCAATAAGCATCATTGTTAGATCCTATGAGACAGGAAATACTCACTGCATTCCAATGCTGTTATACAAAGTCCAGAGATGCATAAGACACAATCCATCCTTTTCAGTGTAACAGGCTTGTCAAATTGTAGTTTGCCAGGTCATAATGGGGGTAGGTGATGGGATCCAGGGCTCGGGATGTTAAAGCAAAGCAACGTGTTTTCAGAAGAAAGGATGCGCTGGCTTAACCCTCCGTTGGAGCTTCTCTGTTTGCTCTCTCTTTCACTTGTCCTTGGGTTTCTGTTTCCATGTAATTAATTTTATTTATGTTTTTGCAAAGAGAAAAAGAAAACACAAGTAAATCGTCGGTAAAAGCACTCTAGAGAGCATCATGGGTGCTCAGAGGAAAAAAAGGGGTGGAGGCAGTCATTTCTTGCTAGTGGCCTTGAATCCAGCTCATGACTCTTCCTGGGGTGGAGGCAGTCATTTCATGGCCTTGAATCCAGCTCATGACTCTTCCTGAACATCCAGGGGAAAGTTAGTGAATTTACAAGAGGGGCCAGCTACTTCCCTGCTGTCTCTCAGGTGAACATCCACCCTCCTTTTCTGCCGTGTGCAACTAACTAGCCCAGGGGAACTGCAGGCCACATTCCCCAGGCACCCTCGCTGCTGACCTTCTATTGGACAGCGAGGATCAGAAGAGGAGAGCAGGGGAGACATCTTCAGGTTTGTGGGAGCATCTCTACAGGTGGCCACCTCCCTCCGACTCTAGCTCTTGTGGCAGCTCCCCTGCATAGCGTTCCTGGGCCCAGTAACCTGACTGCCTTCCTTTTGCACCCCTCCTCCAACCTGGGAGTGTTGAGGCAAGAAGTGTTACCAGAATTTGGTCTTTAGGTATTTAAAAATAAGACCAGCTTTCGCCGGTGCACACGCCTTTATCCCAGTGCTGAGGAGGCAGAGAAGCAAGCAGATATCTAGGAGTCCGAGGCCAGCCAAGGCTACCCAGTAAAGAAACTCTGTCTCAGAACACAAACAAACAAATAAATTAAAAAAAAAATGACCACAAAAAAAAAAAAAGTCGGATTTTAAAACCTCAAAATGGCTGAGCACTGGTAGGGGAGATCAGGATGGTGGATTCTTCCTGAAGGAGTATGGACAGGTAGAAGCAAAAGGATGCCAGACGACCCCCCCCCCTGCAAAAAAGAGGGTTGGGGGATGGTTATTGAACACCTGCCACCATCCAGCAACGGTGCTGTCATAACTTAGCATTGGTGTTATGTGCAGACATGCCAAGAACCCTCCAGACAACCCAGCGTTTTGACATTTCCCTCTTTCTTGGAGTTAGAGAGCCGAGGTACCACTTCCTGCAGCCCCCCAACAGTGTTTTGGGTTGTGGTTCTGTGTCTTTGCTTCAACTCCTGTGATTCCCATCCATGCTCCATCCAGCAGATGTGGTTTGAAATCTTTCGTGTATCAATGCAATAGGAAGAATGTTTGTAATTTCCCTTCCTCAATTTTGAACATCTCTTGGTGCCACACTTTGGCCTACCACAGTGTCTCTTCATATTACCTCATATGTACCATCACCAAGTCCCATGGATTGAAACTTGGAAGAGGATCCGAATTTTTCAATTTTTATTTTATTTAGGGTCTCTTGTGATGTTTTTTTCCCTCCACATCACAGTGTCTAGCCTCTTTATTTTGTTCCAGGATGGAACTCAGTTCCCCTGGCAAGCAGTTTTACACACTGAGCTAGCTCTCTGTCTTTTAATGTGTCTTCTGGCCATAATCGACAAGGTAACATATTATTAGTATTAGTATAAATGTTTTTTTATGGACTCCACTTGATGTATTTTTATTGTAGTGAGAGTGTGGTTCTATGCTCTATGCTATGTGTTATTATATGAATAGCTTTACAGAATTTCAGTGTGAGAGCTAGGTTCATGTGTGTGGTGCATGTGTGTCTGAGTGTGCAAATGCATGCACACCCGTGTGCATGGGGCTGTGGAAGCCAGAGGTAGACCTGGAATGTTCAGCGTCTACCCCAACTGCTCTGTACCTTACATTGTGGCAGGGTCTCTTGGTGAATCCGGGGTTGGCTTTGGTTAGCTTGTCTAGCCAGGTTGCTGTAGATTCCCCGCCCCAGCTCTCTGTTTGCTGGGATTGTACTCAGGCTGCCAAGTCCATCTAGGTCTTAAAGACCTAAACTCTAGCTCTCTAGCTCACATGACAAATGTTTTACCTGCTGGACCATCTCTCTTGTGTCCTCTGCTGCCCCTCC